>NW_010315224.1:1889-11388 GCF_000700745.2 Antrostomus carolinensis
AGAAAGCTCTACCCTTCATCTTTCTGAAACTGAAAACACTTCGAGCATTTTGCATATTCAACAATTCCTTCCCCATCCCCCTTTCCCACAGGAAAAAAAGCTGTAAATGAACAACCAAGATGAACAGTATTCTACACGAACGTGAGTGTTTAGCTTTGTTCAGAATTTGTATCTAGATGCATGTCAGAGCCTGCATACTGCACTCTGCAGTCAATGATTTTCTTGGCTCTCTAAGAAACCAAGGTAATGCACTTCAGTAAGGATCCACTCTTGCTTCCAGTGGCAAGAGCTTATCCTACAACAACTGTTGAGGTTCCCACACAACCAGTGTTCACACAGTCCACACCTAACTGCTCTTCTAGAACAGATTTCTATTTCTGCACCAGGATAGAGCTCATTTTTTTCAGAAATGGCTGCTAACTTTCTGTAATTAAATTATAGCTAAAATCAATTTTGTCTATAATCTGAAGAATTAACTACAGACTATCAGATACTCCTTACTTCAGTTGACACAGGAATTACAAACTTAAACATAACACAAAAAGAAAGTAACCTTAAAAGAAAAATTCAAAGCCAAGGATTATAAAAACTACATTTATTTCTTCAAGCTGTTTTATTTAAATAGCAAGTAGAGAAAATAATGGATAATTTTTCCAGATTCCTGTACACAAGGGCCCTACCCTAGCTTGGTGACATGGCTGACCAATTTCTAGCATCCCTAGTACTTACACAAGTTCCTTTTTTCTGTCTCTGCCTTCACAGCCTTTCCTGTCTGAATGGTTTGCTGTCTTGTGATAAAATTCAAGTCCATCAACTTCACATGGTGTCCCTGACTGATGTTTAGTTGTACTTTATAGCTTTTCCAAAATTCTGTATTTTCAGCCCATAACCACAGCTTAAAATCTAGGTCAAGGTCACAAGGCATTCTCATTTTGATCTTGACCAAGAGCAACCATTCTTCTTCGAGTTCCTCTTGCATACAATTCTCTTGAATAATACTTCTCATGAGTGGCCTCACTTTTCATACGAACTGCAAACATTGCCCCTCTTAAAATCAACCTACTCATTTCCATCTTGCCAGCTGCAGGATGGTTAAGAATCCGGCCATCACCTTTCAGGACCTCTCCTTTTTGTCTTCTGGTGCCCTCCATTCTATCAAGCTACAGGTATCTTGAATTTGATTTTTCTATCCCTTTACTATTTACTCAATTTCTGTACCCTTTTTATCCAGCGTCTAGTGCTCTAGGAGCTTGGGACAGAAGGATCACAGTTTTTTTCTGAAAATGTCCTCTTCCAAAATGGGCTTTATACCTTGTTCGGCCTACCTACACTTGAGCTATTACTGCAACAGTTGGTCAATGCACAAATTCAGCAAGCTCCTTAGCACATGGACTTAGTTGGCTCATCCACTTGGAACCAGACCATTTTCTAAATATCTTGTAGAACTGGTATCTGAAGCTTCCAAATACTTCGAAAGATGTATTTAAGAACAAAACAGAAAAAGGCAAGTAAACAGTGCAGAAAGGATTTGTTTATAGTGTTGACTTTTAGCTAGAAAGCCTTTTTAATATCCTTTAATAATATGTTCCAAACATGTACATAGTAGCACCGGACAGTACTTAGTCCCTTCTGGTTTTATAGCCCTTGTCCTAGGTATTCATCAGATTATTATATAAAAATGTTCATAAAAAGGATTTTTTTTTTCCTACATGACTAACAGTTAATGAAACAACACAATAAAAGAAAAAAATGCATACTACGGTTTTTTTGGTATAAGAATGCCTCAGACACATTTCCTTCCATTGTTTCTTGTTTTACCAGGAAAAAAAACCAAAGCAGAGCAGCAAGCAAATACAAAATCAACTTCTCCTCCCCCTCTAAAACTGCTTTGTAGCTGAAAAGGTCATTTTTCAGGGCACAGCACTTGAGTTGTTGGAATGACGTATACCTAAGAGGGTAGTTTCTACTATTATTTTCTTTTCCTCAGGCTCTTACAAACTGAAAACAAACAAACAATGACACCCCCCCTCCAAGTAGGTTTGATGATTGCCATTATCCTGTTTTGTGTGGGATTTTAAACTTCATTTTACTACCACCAAAAGGCAACTATGCAAACAGAACAGTGTTTTTGAATGAAGCCATAATTAATGTAAATACTGTCATAGTAATGATTAGATCTGATATAAACCCTTTGACTGAAATGAAAATGAAAACGTTCTAGTATATAAAAGTGCACATTCAAATACTTCTACCAGCTTCATCCTTTGATGTGCCCAGATTTTAGGTTAAAAATGAAAATACGTGTAAGTTTATTCATTACATGTCTAAATCCTGCAACAAATTCATGATGTAGATGTACACACACACTTTCAAGGGTTTCACAGACTTGTACAGGAAATCTAGATCATATACACAAGTAGATCTCTCAGAACAATTAACATCATTTCTACATCTGAGTCTATGCCATTCCAACTACACAGACTTTATTTGTTTTGTTGTAAATCAATAGCTTGTCATGTTCCACTACATCTTTTTAATTCACAGGTGATGCATAACTGCTGTCCGAGACCTGTAAACTAGCCTTCACATCATACAGAGTCAAACATTCGCTAGTTACTGATCAAAAAAGAGCAGCAGTTTAACTACACAAGCTGTTCAACTGAACCTCAGAAAGAAACAATTCAGAAGCAAGAAAGGGATTATGAAACATGATTATTTAAGGAACACTCAGTGTTCTAACACAGGGTCACAGAATCACAGACTGTGCTGGACTGGAGGATACCTCTGGAAATCATTTTGCCCATTCCTTCACTCAAAGCAGGACCCACTAGATCAGGTTGCTCAGGGTCTTCTCCAGCTGTGTTTTAAATATTTCTGAGATTTCACAGCCTCTCTAAGAATCCTGCTGCAGTGTTTTACTTTAGCTCCAAACATAACATTAAATCACCTCTTGAAACAAGGATCACCTTTGTCAAGTCAGCCCATATCCATCACATATCCATAAACATGCCCTCTGTCGCTGCCATCCTCACAATGCTTCTTTACAGCACCAGCAGGTGGTTGACAGAGCAACACCTTCCTGACAGGAACAGAAGACTCATCTACTTCCAATCTCTTCAACAGCTGAAAGATGCTAAGTTATAAAGGTACAGTTCTAGTCACCTAATAAACCAGGTAACACTTACACTCAAAAGAAATTCAGACCATAACCAGGTGGCTGGTCAGACAGGGGACACATTCCTGGAGGTGTGTTCTGACAGTCTGTGTGAAGAATCAACCATCTCACCACTCTTCATGGAGAGACAGACTTGAGGTGGAAGAAGGAACTAGGATTGATATTTGCAAACCATGTCATATCATGAAGGGAGACTGCCAAATGTTATGGAGATCCTTCAAAACTGGAAACAGCTCTCTCTTTTTTTTTTAACAGCTTCTAAAAGTGGAAAAAAAAAAGTCTAGAGAAATCTTTGAAGTTGTATTGAGTGATTAAAGTGCACAGACTATTTTCAGATGAGACAGAGAATCCCATAACAATAAAAAGTACTATTGGAAGGTCACCTAACTCAGATATGAGTCAAGTTTCAACCCTATGCCTAAGGTATTTTCCTGTTTAATCAGCCACACTCCATCTCCACAAAGTGTAGCTGGAAAAAAACAAACAAAATATGTATTATTCTAAATAATTCTGAAATCCATAATATGGATTCTTTTCACCTCAATTCCCATTATCAGAAAATACTATTTGGCAGAAAAAACTGAGACAGATTTCCCACATGCAGTTGTGTCATCTTACATGCATATTTTGTACACATCTTTAGTATAAACATATTTCCTCTAGTGCACTGTATATAACACATAAGTAACAGAAAACCTGAAAAGCAATCAAAATATTAATTCATTACAATTTCAATTTATCCGGTGACCTCACTGATCTCATCATTGCTTCCATGGAGATACACATGGTGTATACACAACATTTCTATCTTGTGGAGGAGGCATCAAGAAGTTATGGAAAACTTTCTCCTCTTACACAGAAAGACTGTTCTCCACACAGTTAGAAACTAAAATAATTTCTAAAGACATCAACTGAAACTAATTGAATAAAGGAATGCACAAATGATACTGCAATAATCAGACATGTCATGTTAGACAGTTCAAACCATCAGAGAAGGTAAATGCGTTTGTATTAAAATCTTACATGCCAGTTCCCCCCATGATTATTATTTAAATCCTACATGTCATTTTCCCATTATGTTTATCAAATAGGATAAAAATCAATACTACACAGAAAATGGCAAGCATTGGAATAAAAGCACAACTAGCAAAATATTTCTGTATGAAAGGAAGGGATGTTCTAGAAATACAACGGGCAGATCAGGTGTATGGTTAGTTCTACTAAAACCCTATTGTTTCAAATGGATAGAAAATTAACATGAAAAAGCAAAAAGTGCACCAGCAGTGAAACATCTACAAGCACATTGCCTCACTCTCAAAGTATTTGCTACACTTGTGTGGCAAGTGTGATGTGCACACATCACACAGTTTTCTAGATAACAGAGGCAGCCTCAAGTTCCTTTACAAACCTATGTAGTGACTCAGGAAACAGATCTGAAACTGCACGTCCGACCCAGCTTCAGCTGAAAACTTGTACAAGTGTCAGATTTATTTTCATGATCACATTTCCATTAATGTGGAAACAACTGAACAAACAAGAATTTTGATGATACTGGGCAGAGATTTTGTGCCAGGAGGGTGTTGCATGAATCTTAGGATTCTGTAACCCTTTTCAAAATTGCTTTTGATTTTCTGACCACATAATTTCAACATCTGTTGGACTAACAGATCATTTGCAAATACTTGTACGTGTCTTAGCTATTAACTCTCCTTATTTAATTCTCTCATTTTCCCTTTCTTTATCTGTCCTGCTAGACCTGCTTTAACAAAGTGGAAACCCTTTTGCTCTCCTGTTGGGTCCTTCTCCCCGTCAGAGTACAGTAAGAAAGCAATGTTTCAACAAGCTCCTGACAGCAGGTGAACCTTACTGCAGCCTGATCTTCTTCAGGGATCTTCTGGAGAGAGTCCAGCAGAGGCCACAAAGATGAGGGGCCTGGAGCATCTGCCTGACGAGGAGAGGCTGAGAGAGCTGGGACTGTTCAGCCTGGAGAAGAGCAGCCTGAGAGGGGATCTTAACAATGTCTATAAAGATCTGAAATGTGGGGGCCAAATGGATGGGGCCGGGCTCTTCTCGGTGGTGCCCAGTGACAGGACAAGGGGCAATGGGCACAAAGTGGAACACTGAAAGTCCCGAACAAACTTAAGGAAAAACTTCCCTCCTGTGAGGGTGCCGGAGCCCTGGGACAGGCTGCCCAGAGAGGGTGTGGAGTCTCCATCTCTGGAGATGTTCAAACCCACCTGGACACTTTCCTGTGCAACCTGGTGTGGGGAACCTGCTTTGGCAGGGGGGTTGGACTGGATGATCTCCTGAGGTCCCTTCCAACCCCCACCATTCTGTGATTCTGATGGCACAAAACTGTTGAGAGATGGCATGACCATGCCAAGTGACTTCTTTCTCCAAGTGCAGCCAATTGTTCACCAATTCAAAACCAAACCCATTCTGCTGCACTTCACTATTTGTAACCCAGTGCTCTGAAAGAGGAGAGCAATAAACACAGCCCCTCCCATGTAATCTATCTGGTACAAACCAGTCTTTTTATTACCAGTCTATTTAGTCTCATCAAGCTTCACAAAGCCCTGTTATGGCTTTTTTCTAGTGTCACAGTAACACCCAGTACGCCGCGGGCCACGCTACGGAGCTCTGCAGCACAGAGTACATTGCAGATGTGCTATAGCAAAGGCGTCCAATTGCTTACAAGCCAAACAGCTTGTTTTGGCTCAGAATGCTCTTTCCCCCCCATATGGGATGACTTTGATCTTTTTGCCTATTATATGATTGCAATTATACTGAGTTTATGGGATCAACAGGGAGCACAGAAAGAACACGTTAATCCAACTGTGAACGACAGTGTGAGAAGCTACTTTTTAAAGTTTGATTGCAGGGCAGCAAATATAGTTAGTATGTTTTCAAAATGGGAAAATAAACCAAGGCTGTTAAATGAATTTTCCATAAAATTAATCTTAAAACAAACAACAAATCTCCTGCACTATGAAAACATACTTCTTTGTGGCACTAAATTTGCATTATCTTATCCCCATTTTTTTCACTTCACCACCTCCTTTTCTCTCTAAAGAAAGAAGTGGAATATACTTCTGAGGTTGTTCTGCATGATTTTGAACAATTAAGCATTTTAATTCAAACAGAAAACTGTAAAATACAGCAGGGCCTACAGGGATATCTATCCCCCCACGCTGTGATTCCCAGCAGGTTGCAGGAGCCCAGTGATCCCAGACTCCAGCAGCATTGGACTGGGACATACACGCGGAGCAGCGGACTGCAGCGCTGCCGTTGGGTCAGGCTGTGCTTTCCCATCCCTGCCAAGAGCAGCGGTCTGACAAGATGCTGTGAGTGACACCTTCTCAGAGACAATATTCCAAACTGACGTCATACTCATTTAGAAACATTTCAGATCAGATAACACTTCAAAAAATGGCTTTCTTCTCAGTAAATGATTAATTTTACTCAGTTTATAAAGCTCTTCAATTCCTTACGAAACTGATAACAAACAGAAATTGAAAGGAACAGGTGATTACAGATATTGCATAAGGGAAAACTGAAGGCTCAACATAAACCAAAGCACAAAAGGTACTCTATAAATAATTGAAACATCAAGCTATTGTTTGCAACTCCTCTTTTTAAATTGAAAAAATAAATAAATAAAAACTGAGGAGCACTCTCAAAATGTAAATTTAAATGTCTGGGTCTAAATTTGAGAAACATAAGATTGTATTGAAGAGCTATAATGTGGAACTTGGGCAGGCAAATAATTTTATCCAAAATAAACATCTTATAAGAACTATTTTGATCATCTCTACTTTGGCAACATGTGATCCCGCTCCCTAAATATGGATCTTGTCCTGTGTAAGCTGGTATACTCCTGCTGCACAGCGCTCACTGACAAGCTGCATTCCGGCTTGCAACTCCCTATGTAATCATCTCACTCTTATCCATTCTGACCTAACAGCAAATTTTCAAAACATTTTTTGGCTCGATGGAATATTCTTACAAAATGCCAGGGTTGCATTCACCTATTGTGTAATGCAGAAGACTTTAAAAAACCCAAACAAAACACCCCAAAAACCAAACAAAAAACATCTAACACAAAGTGTGGTATTCCCAGGAGTAATATTCTTCCAAAGCACCCTCATTGGGAGCTCAGAAAAATGATACTATTTTGTATTTTCTGTAAAGCTGACCACCCCTCCTGGATTAACCTTTTGAATGCCTGCTACTTTCTAACAATATTTATTTAAAAGTTCTTATGTAATTCTAGTATTTATCCTCTAGTGTGATAAACAAATTAATTTCTACTCTGCTGAAACAATTCTTTCCCCTCCTAACAGTATAAAAAAATATCCTGTTGTAACTAAGAACTGAGGTTTTGATTTCCTCCACATCAGAGATGGATGTTTTTCCCCCATTTTGATTATTATTATGGGTAACAGAAACTATTTTCTAAGGAGCTAAATCTGAATTACAGTCATATCATACCCAGGTTGTGGTCTGAGACACTACAAAAATAACACTAGAAAAAGGAGTTTCAAGACATAAATGATGTTTGGTTTCTTCACAACTGTAAGCAGGGAAGTGTTAGCTGCGCACCAGTCATTTCTGCCTTTGAAATCCTCTCCTTTTTTCTCCTCTCAGTAATTCAAACCATCCTGGATATTAGACTCTGCCTTACACTGAGCTGCACATCAAGACAATTTTAAACCATATCACAAACAATTTAAACACTGTCCTATTTGTCCAGAGGTCCTTGTTAAAGCCCACATCACCTTATGCTTTAAATTGCTCTAGTTTTCTCATGGTTCTGAGTTATGCTGGTTGCATTAATCCCATTCAAAGCACAGATCTACCATTTAGGTCTGTTATTCCAACTACAAATCTTTGTGTGTGTGTGTCTGCTGGCAATACATCTCCCAGGTGTCACAAACTCTTTAACTGCACGTTACTTCACTGTAGAGCTCAAGCCAGCTCCTCTATCCTCAGTTACAGGCTGCATGTCATTCTGCCATTAGGTAAAGCTTCCATCGTCAGCTCATCCATTTTATCAGTTACTGGGGGGTTTGGGGTTTTCTCCCACACTGACCTATCCACAGGGTATAAATTCTCAACCAAAATTGTACGATAACAAGTTGATAACCTGTTCTTTGATATTCCTGCCACCTAAATTAATCACATTCAGGAATCAAAGAAACAAGAGATGGGCTACAATAAAATGTTGCTGTTGAAGTAGAATTTGTGAGTATAGCTTCAAACTACTAAAGACAGCAATTTCATTTTTGGGAGGAATTAAAACAGGATATGAAAGGCAGGAACTATTTTCTTCATTACCCCTCTGCACAACATTTAATATAATGATCCATGGTCTAGTTTTGTTGTAAAGATGAAGCAAAGTTTTCCTTCATCTTCAAAGCCATGAGCTGTTTCTTTCACTGATAAGACTTCGTAGTCAACAAAACTTGGGATAGCCAACCTTTATAAATTACCCCAGATATACACAGTTATAAAGAGAATAGGCTCATTTGGAATTGTGGTTTTTACAAACCAGTGCTCCATCAGTGCACTCTTCAGATAAGGCAAGCTTTGAAGAAAAAGGAAGAATCTTTCTAGTCACATATATTTCACCTCAATTAATTATTTTCTTTAAAAAAGCAATTCCTTCTCTCTCTCAAAGTTACCAGTTCAATAACTCCCTTCAGTTACTATATCCAACAGCAAAGTACAGAAGAAAATCCTTTATGAAAATATATTTTTTAAATGTATTTTGCTCAACTTTGATTTAAACTAGCTTTTAGCAATAAAAATAAAGGTTTACCAAGAAATTCAGGGAGTAAACAGCATATAAAGTTCACCTGTTAGATACTTCTGAAACTTCTTAGTAAAGTATTTCCTCTCTCTGTTCCAGCAACCAACTAGCTGTGTAATCAGATAACAGGCTCCTTGCAGCAGCACATCCAGATGGCAGAAAAGGCAATGGGCACAAGTTGCAACAAGAGAAACGCTGGCTGGAAAAACTGTCAAGTGACAGTGGTTAAGCACAGGGACAAGCTGCCCACCGATTCAGCCCTGCACTGAGGAGGAACCTGGATGTGATGATCTCCAGAGCTCCCTTCCACTCTCAATTTTCCATGATTCTCTAGTATCTTGAATAATTGGTAGGCAGGTGTTAAAATTTAAGTTGTATCAACATCATTATGTCACGCAGGTGACTTAAGTCATATTCATCATGAACAATTACATCCTCTAACGGGTTTAGCATCTTAACTGAATCTTATTTAAAGGCTTTTTTGTTGGTTGGGGAGGAGGGATTGCTAAGGG
>NW_010315224.1:11408-49359 GCF_000700745.2 Antrostomus carolinensis
TCAGCATGCACCATGGTGAAGTTCCATTTCCAGCTGAAAAACCTAAATAGCAAAGTTTCAACCAAATACTGTCTAATTATTTTAACATAGAACAAATAATCTACGCTTACTATAAATACATGCTTTATAATTCCTCACTTGAAAATCATGGAACTGTTCTCTAGTTTAAAAGGTTTCTGAAAGACTAAATGATAAGCTGCTGTAGTCTGATGTAGTCATTTCCTGCTAATCTGATATCTAAATGTTGTTGCTCTGGGTGACTTTGGTGATGTAAGGAAGTAGCTGCTCATGGAAACTTTTGTCTTCCTTTGTCTTTGTAGTAACACAGCTCAATTAAAATTTCAACAACAAAAAAAGTTCCATAACGTTAACCAACAATACTGAGGGATTTGAAAAAACCCCAACTTATTAACAATCATATCACAGGTTTGGATCTGTACGCTTCATTTTCTCTGATGGTTTCTTTGAAGAATGTTCAATAACTTCAGAAAATTTCTCTAATTACCAAACAGACATGAGACAGATATGAGAGTAGGAAGCCTAAAGGAAACAGGTCCCTGGAGAAAAGACAGTTTGTATCTGGTTTGTCAGCCTACCTCAGCAGATAAATGACTCTTCAACTGCTCTCAGGGCAGCAGAGTTTTCTTCCACTGGAAGCCACACCTTCAGAGGGGCAGATACCCAACCACACACCTACAAGAACTTCTCACTGAACCAATACCCACAGTGATCACACTATTCAGCATGACAGACCTAATCTTATTTCTCTCAGAGCTGTTATTAGTGGCTTCCCTGTTCCTTATCTTTTTGAATTCAACAGCAAAATGTTTTCCCTGACATCAGTTACCCAGCGTCAGTCCTCAGCTCCATCTGCATCCTGGGGATATCGCTCCAGAGCTCTAAACTTACATTCAAGAGCCTCCACATTAAAGTCAAATTCTGAGCAAAGACTCTCAGATTCTTTTTGTGAGTCATGATGACAGGAAAACTGTTGTGGTTATGAATAAACATCACTGGGTTTTCTGATTTTGTTTTCATATAAAGCAAGGTTTGCTTTTTTGGCTATGTTAAGTACTGCTTCCAGGGAACTAGAAAAATCCAGAGACTGGAAGTGTTTTTACTTATGCAAAGACTTAAGGTGTTCCTTGAAAAGTTAAAGCTCTTGAGTAAACGCTTAAATGAAGAGAACATGAACAGCTAAAAGATTTTTGCACAAACTGAAAAACTCCTCTACCAGTTGGGAACAAGCTGGAACTTGCATGAGGCCCTGCACACACTGGCAAACATCTTAATTGTTCAGAGGAGACAAAGTCTGTTTAGTCATGTCTGCTGAAGTGGGAAGGCTATTACAACACATCTGTGCAGTCTGTTTCCACATAGGTCAATCAGTTCTTGAAGCCTGTTTTTAAACCACGTTCCTCCAGCCAGAACACCACGCACAGGGACACCATTACACACGTTGGCCATACACCTGGCTAACAGACAAGTCATCTTTTAACAGAAGCTCACAAACGAGCAGCCAAAGAAACAATCCCCGAGTCCTGGTAGACGTACAGTGCCAACACACTTACACTAACGTCTGGGAGGGATTTTGTAAGAGTCTAAGTATGCCTCAGTGAAATTTCAAAACAAGGACATTCAAAGTTTCAGTGCCCATTGAGGATAGTAATCATGTCTTTTAAAACACACGGGGAACCACAGCACGGCAAAGAGAACAGGCAGCGGCTGGAACTGGTAGATGAATTCAAATTGCTTTCTTCATTTTAAAAGGATGGAGCAGGTAACACAGGATTCTTTCTAAGATATTCTAGCAAGTTTTTAATCTATGTTCCAAAACAGCCAAAAGCTATTACAGAAGATGTTGCATGACACAAAAACCTCTCTAGAAATAACATTGAGGTGGATCTCATGTAAAACAGCTGTGCAAGGAGTAAGTGCAGTTCTGTGCTCTAACAAACACCCAAACATTGTTTTCCTGCTTTGGCAGTGGTACCTCAATTTTCAACAACACATACCTTCTCTTTTACCTGTAGTGTATTACTGGAAGGAAAAGAGATGCATCTATACACTGATTATGAAATGATATGTGAAGCACCAGCTCTGTAGAGGGCAGCTTCATGATGACCTTCTCAATGTGGGTCAATCTTGCTCCACAAAACTGTGTTAAGGTCCAGACAAGCAGCAAAATGTACAAATCTATATAACAATTATAGTTATGGTTAGATCTTTTCATGGTTGGATCTCTTTTGTCTCATCTAGGGTATAGTACAGCTCACAGAACCCAAAGGTATGTTGATTCTGTTGTGTACAGAGAAGGGCCAATGTGGAACCATAAGAAAATGTTATATTTATATGGAAATATATACTCTTCACTTTAGCTTAATTTTGCATTCTGAAGAATCTTCAGCCTTACAGATGGGAAAGGCACAATATCAGGTGGTAGTTTAAGTTATTTATATGTGTTTTAACAAATTGTGAATTAATATACACAAATAAATTTAATAAATAGTTTAAAGTTATTTTGCATTCCAACCCTTCAGAACAGAAAACTATGTCGAGGCTTCACGACCCATTAAATAACTGAGTACATTTGGTTTTCACAAGGAATAAAAATCCTAAAAGATCAGGTTCAGTGAAAGGAATGATATATCTCCATTGATGTCTCCGAGCTGCAGTCAAGTTCTAATCTGGGGCAGTGATAACATCAGTGATATTAGCTTAGAAACAACTGCTGTTTGCTTTATTTAGAGCAGCCAATCAAAAAGGGATTTATCTCTAGACTAGTATTTTTCCCACACCACGGAAAAATGAAATTCATATGGAGACCAAGTACAAAGCTGGGCAGGCACATCACATTATTTGATTTAGGGGAAATTTTTTAAAATTATGGCATTGCTGCTAACAAGAATAAAGAAGTCAAAAAACAACAAAACATTCAAAAGGCAGAACAAGTTCCAAGTTATTCCAATTATAAAAGTTCATGCACAAAGATTAGAAGAACCATAAAAACTTATGGAAATTATGCAGTGAGTCAAGGTTTATTAAAAGACAATGGGGAATGGGGTAATTATGGCATTTCTTCATGCTTGTGAACTGGACTCAAATAATTCTAGATGAGTAGGACAATGTAGTAGAACATAACAATATCTAGTTATGTTCCTTGACTTATATGGTATGCTAACATTAATAAAGGTAATCTTTGTAACTTGGAGAAAATGGGGGTGTCACCTTGATTTATAATTCATACTAAAAAGGCAAATTAGATGCATCTCAAGAAAGGGTAGCACCTAAACTGATTAAATCAAGCAGCAATGAGACTGTAGAATAAACTTACTTAGGTTGTCTGATTATTGCTGGTGGCTTTATGAAAAATGAGTTAAAGGAGATTTATTAGAAGTGCGTCACAGAAATGAAGATAAAAAAGGTTATTAACTGAGGTTTTAATATCACTACAGCAGACTGGAAGCAGTTTGCAGTAAAATAACTGTCAGAAAGCTGACAGTAGTGGTGATCAGAGTTCAAAAGAAGACAGATATAAAGTAAAATTATTTTTAAGACAAGCTGAAAGTTAGGTCACAAGATGCATGAATGGATGGACATCAAAAAGCTTCCAGTGACTGACAACATTAAGGACAAAGAAGTGCTAGAATAAAAAAAATCCTTAAGATAAAAGATAGGTAAAACACTGGGCCAAGCAGACACAGTCTGTAGGGACAATGCCATATGGGACTTAATAAAAGAGAAAACCTCAATGCTGAAAAGACATCACTGCCACACAAAGATACTCCCTGAGAGACAGCAGCTTCAGTATTGATGTTACCATTTGTCTGAGGAATTAGGTTTTTCGTTAGAAGTATCCAAACAATGATTCAGCTTCACTTCCTTAAGGAACATGGAATAAAAAGATTTTTTAACATTAAGAACCAGATTAAACAATATAGGTGTCTCTCACCTATATTATCAGACATGATATTATCAGACACCTATATTATCAGTTATGATCAGACAGCTCTGATCATAACAAACAATTTTTATTTTGTTTTCCAGGAAGGATGGCAACAATCTAGTTACCATCAAACAGTGTGGAACTCAGCTGACTAAGTAAGGACAGATCAACAGTTGTCATGATGATAAATAACTGCTTCTGAGCTGGTTACTGAAGTCATATTCCCAAGGGCTGTATAATGGGAATTCCAGCCTCCTTCTGAACCTAGGCCTTTAAAATTGCTTTGTCTGTTTTGGCCCTAGGCTGCATATTAGAAATGATAAAAGTAGTTCTTTCATACTCAAAGCAAGACAGTTCGATTGCCAGTGTCAACATGACAAAGTGCTTATGGCTATAGGAGTGGGGGGAGGAAGCAAACATGGGGGGGCACGAGAGAAAGCTCTGTAGTTAACACTGGGCAAGTAAGAACAAAACTTCCCTCTCCAGTGGAAGCCCAGACTTATCCCACCATATTTTTTACCTTCTGTATGTTGACTAGACTCAGAATTGTTGCTCTGGCAGTCATTACAAATCAAATTCGCTATAATTACTCTTAAAACATAAAGATGAAGAAATGTCCCTGGAAACAATTCTATGTCTTTGCTATACATTCAATGCTTATTTAATCGCTGTTTCCTTTTTTCAGAAACAGCAAAAAGAAACAACCAACAAGAACATAAAGCAAGATAACTGCTGGAGACAAAACAAAAATCTTATGCTTTATGCTGAACAACACATGTAAGGAGATTTTTTTCTCCCACAAAGTTAGACTGAGCAAATGTTCAGTTTCAGCAGCAGAATACTGGGGGTTTTTTTGACAGCATATAAATTTGAATTAGGGACAGACAGACATACAACCACAACAGACTACAGAAGCTTATCACAGTACCTAAGAATAGTCAAATTACACCTAAATGAGGCTTTTCAAATGTAATAATTAAAATCATGACCAAGATGCACGTAAGTGTTCACCAACAGACAGAATAGAAAGTCTAAACAGTAAGTTATTTAATCCTGAAGAATCATTCCACTAGCTAAGAAGAAATATTTATAATTGGAGACATTTATAAGGTCTGCAGAGAGTGTTTCAGGAATGTGCAAAATTCAAAGGGAGTTCATAACATTGCAATGTCAATTTGAATTTTTAAATGTTTTGACTCATGTTTTCATTAATTTTTTAAGAAGAGAAAATGCTCGAAGGAATATTGTCAAAATATCTTCAAGAAAAATAGAGGTAACATTGAATTTAAAATTTTATACCATATATTTACCCGATGTGCATACACTTACTGAAAATGGTAAAAATTTTCTGTCATAGTACAAAGCCTGAAAGAAGACTGTGAATGCAAAACCAGTAAGTTTGCTTGATGAGCCCTGTAAGACAGTACATAGCATGCAGTAATTTTAAATTTTATTTTATCTTACGTACAGTAAGCTTTTGCATACTTTATTTATAAACACTTATTTGGCAATTTCAATTATTTTATTCCCTAGTGCTTCTCCTTTTTTGGACATCTGTTTCTTCAACACATTTTGCCCCAAGGCAAATCAGCTGTCTTCACAGCTGAATGAATTCCCTTCTCCAGCTCAAAGGAAAACATTTTGTTTGTTTGTTTGTTTGTTTAACTAGAAAGAAGCCAGCCAGCTAAAAGCAGAAATCCTTATCTACAATCTGGGTCTTCAGATGCTAAGAACTTTCTCCCCACAAATATCTGTATACTCTGACTTTGAAAGAAAATCAGCTTGTCTGCCATGGGTTTTTGAGTCTGTCTTTACTAAATTTAGGCCTTCTGATAGTTTCCAATTAACTGTAACAAGGTTTCTGGGGAAAAAAAACCCAACCAAACAAAAACAAACAAAAAACCAAACACCAAAAAACCCAGGAATGTTCTTATAGGCTGACTCTCACTCCTGACAGTAAGATGTGCCCAGCTGTTAGCTGGGACACAGTAGCCAGCTCCCAGTGCCGTCTCCATTAGCAGCTCATAAGACTGAACTGCAGGCTCAGTCCCATCTCACGTGTCACTGCAAATACTGGACTGGCTTCAGAAGACACTGTCCTACTCCCCTCTCCTGCACCACATCCAGCAATCAAATCACTGCACATGAACTGTCAGCAGAAAGTTAAATCTTTACAATTGGCACTGCTTTTAACTATTTTTCTTCAGTGCTCATTGGTATTAAATAAGGAGGTTATGGTGGCACCCCAGGATGCCTGTCATGATGTCATCGTTTGCCAAGACATGTTCAAGTTAATCAGCAATCTGTTACCTGAGTTCATGCAGCAGTTTAAAGCCTGTGTTCTGTGGATGGAATCAGTGCACCTTTTTAAATCCTGGCTGTTGTTATCAGCACTCCTTTTGGCTACCCATCTTCCTACAAACAGAATATTCTGCCCTATTTATTGATACCTCTCCACAGTCAAAGTATTTTGAGTATCAACCAATAGAGCCTCAACTATCTGTGATTTTCTCTTTGAGCCATAATTCTTAAATGGATTATTTCTATATACTAATTGAGTTGTGAACAGTAACACTAAGAAGCAAAAATAATGACCTTCTAAACCAGTGCAACTGAAAAACTGGTGCATGGCTTGGAATAATGCAGGAAAATTATGTTTAAACTAGAAAATTAGAAATGGATATAGCTGCCATCATTGCTTCAGAAGAGGAAGTGAGACAGAGGAAGGAATGGAGAAGAGCAGACTGAGAGGGGATCTGATCAATGTCTATAAATATCTGAAGTGTGGGGCCCAAATGGATGGGGCCGGGCTCTTCTCGTTGGTGCCCAGTGACAGGACAAGGGGCAATGGGCACAAACCGGAACACCAGAAATTCCAGACAAACTTAAGGAAAAACTTCTTTCCTGTGAGGGTGTCAGAGCCCTGGGACAGGCTGCCCAGAGAGGGTGTGGAGTCTCCATCTCTGGAGATGTTCAAACCCACCTGGACACTTTCCTGTGCAACCTGCTGTAGGGAACCTGCTTTGGCAGGGGGGTTGGACTGGATGATCTCCTGAGGTCCCTTCCAACCCCACCATTCTGGGATTCTGTGTGAATAGGAGATGCAGAGAATTTGGAAGGAAGAAGTTAATAAAGAGCTATATTTAGGCAGGTTTTTTTCATCGCAAATTTTTCAGAAAATACTCTTAAGACAAATGAAAAGCACCCAAGGCTGTCTGGAATATGATAAGCATCCAGTAATCAACAACAAAACAGTTTTCCATCATCCACCTCTTTCCATCAAATCAAACCATCTCTGAGCTGGCATTCCTCACTTAGGCCTGATCACTTAATTCTCTCCAATCATCTGATAAATCTAAACTGTGGCTGTAGCCCAGGTGACACGGAGGCTTTGGCAGAGAAATGAGCCTAACACGCTCTCTGCTTGCTCACTCTTGCCTGCTGCTGCAGATTATCACACCTTTAGCGAGAGCCAGTATAACTGTTTATGAATTTGCACTGGGAAATGACTTAGGAAAGGGACTTAACCTTTGAAGAACAAAACACAAACAGAATTCTAAACCAGTTCCTAAGAGAAAAAAAGGGAAATGGAAAAGGCTGGATGTCAGTGAAGCCATGGAGAAACTCTGCTATTCAATCAGTCCCAGAGCAAATGATTCAGCTTCAACCAGCCTAAATTTTGCAGCTTTTATTTTGCATGTAAATGATCTGTGTCAAAAGATACTTTTACTTTCCCAACTATGTCAGTACATCTAATACAAGATATTACCTGCTCTACAAACCTTGTTGTGCTTATTCCTTAGACTGCCACAGCCACATCACCTCTAGTTAACCACTGCACATCACAAACTGAAGACTGACAATCACCACAATGATTTAAAAAGATAGAAGTAATTAATAATTTGGACGACTGGAACACTGAAGGAGTTTGCTTGTTAAGGTTCAGTGCAAGCTGCTAGTACCTGATGGTTTAACTAGATGTCTAATGAGAGACATCATCTTTACCATTAGGCTGCCTTCCCTGAGCAAATTAATCACAGGATCACAGCATGGTGGGGGTTGGAAGGGACCCCAGGAGATCATCCAGTCCAACCCCCCTGCCAAAGCAGGTTCCCTATACCAGGTTGCACAGGAAAGTGTCCAGGTGGGTTTGAACATCTCCAGAGATGGAGACTCCACAATCTAATACATGCCTTCCTTCATGTCTGGAATGAAGACGACTCACTTACCCCATTGCCACTTCCCTTCAGGTACTTATTTGTGTCTTTCAGACAAACGATCACGCATGACCCTCCTGTTCATGAGATAAAAATCAGAATGTGTCTTTTGGTGACTTAATTTTGCTCTCTTTGAAGTGAACTGGAATTTTGGCATTTATTTAAACGATGAAGGATCAGATCCCAAAGTGTTTGTTCAGCAGTTCTGGAAGAATGCCAGTCTTAATAAAATCAATTAAAACACATTTTAAAGACATGGCCAATCAAAATATTTATTTTCAGACTCATCTCAGCATTTGGCGTATCTTTTCAGCTGAAATGCACAACGATGCTCCTTGGCAGAGGTAATACAGCACTGCAACATGTTCTACAGATTTCATTATACAATGTTCTTGTTAATGCAAGCATCTGAATCAGAAGCTTGTAAAGACTTAGCAGTACTGAAATACTATTCACGTTTTCTTTCTCATCTTTACTAATGGAATAAGGTCTTTGATAAATCTGGCGCATCAAGATCTTAATCCAACTGTTGGAAGAAGTTCATGAACTTACCAAAGTTTTTCCCTTGAGAAAAGAATCCTTTTCAAGATAAGCTATAATACTTATTATTAAAAATTTAATTCTATTGCTTCAATGAAAAACAAGAAGCCAAAAAAAAAAAAAAAAGTCAAGGGTGGTTATTATCACTACTTTCTAAAAGTAATGGAAAAGAGAAGGCTTAGGGGAGATCTTATAGCGGCCTTCCAATACATGAAGGGGGCCTACAAGAAAGCTGGGGAAGGACTTTTCATAAGGGCAACTAATGACAGAACAAGGGGAAATGGGTTTAAGCTGAAAGAGGGGAGGTTTAGATTAGATATTAGGAAGAAGTTCTTCACTGTGAGGGTGGTGAGACACTGGAACAGGTTGCCCAAGGAAGTTGTGGATGCCCCCTCCCTGGAAGTGTTGAAGGCCAGGCTGGATGAGGCTTTGAGCAACCTGGTCTAGTGGAAGGTGTCCCTGCTGCTGGCAGGGGGGTTGGAACTGGATGGGCTTCAAGGTCCCTTCCAATCCAAACCGGTCTGGGATTCTATGATAATTATAAGTGGAAAATAAGACTTTTCCACTGTGGTTTGTTATCACTATGTTCTTGTATTTTCAGTAGAAAACATGCTGACTTTCTATTTCTATGATAACTTTCTATTTCCGAAGTTTTTTAGAATCACAGCTAGAAGTTCAGGTGTAAGGATCTCTGAAGGCTTCCAGGAAGAAGAGAAAAGGCATCAATCATTTCTCACATATACACAATTTGATGCATTTGCAGAGCGCATAGGTGAAGAGATCAACTGAAAGCAGATCCTAAGTGCAACCATTTCATAGTACTTCGAAGTCTTGCATGAACAAGTTTTTAAAGGATTAATAAAAGTCCAGCATTCCTTGTAATCTTGTTTATATCTTGCAGGATTATTTACATGCATGAATTCTCCAGAATTTCAATTTCTACAGTCTTATGGAAGCTCAAAGTATTCTATAAATATCCATTTCCACATCTTGCTGTCTCCATTACAGGCACAAAGACCAGCACATATTCTCCCCTCTTAATACTTAATTAATCTCAAAATCTCCATTCCATTAGGATACGGTTTTTTATTTGAGAACTAACCAAAACAATTTTTTTTCCTTAAAATGCAAAATGAAAAACAAGTTGTCAGAGGTATAAACTGCTCTGGGGGGAGAAGAGAAAAAGAAAAAAAAAAAAAAAAGGACTTACTCTCTGTAAATTGGTGGTTAGTTAAAAATCAGGGAATAATATTCAACATTCTGAAAAGCTGCAGGGATGGCTCTGTGTAATAAGGAATTGCTAACTTAAAATAACAACTGTATTTATCCCACCTGTTAACAGCCAGTCATGCAGCAAGAAAACCCAAATATTCTATATTGAGATCTCAACAATATAGGCATGTTAAAAAGTCTGTATAATTTTGAAATGTATTTTTGTGTCTACTTCTAACAATGCTAAATATATGAATATCTTAATTGTTTTTTAAATTTGCATATATATTATGAAAATCATAATACAGTTTTTGTGGGGAGCAAAAGAACTTCTGGCTTTAATTACTGTATCACAATTAAATTACCTAATGTACGTAAGATCTGCAAAGTCCTGGAAACAATAGTGGGTGGTGTTTCCTGGAATAGGGCAATATGTCTTGTGACTGGGAAGGAACACACACCACTTCATTTCACTGTTAAGTCACACAGTTCAATCCACACAGTCAGGCAAGAATTAAGAACAGGAAACAGAGCGACTTCTTGTCAGGGTAACTATTCAGAGAATTGAAAAGTTAATATAGTAGCTCGAGGCAAATAGTTAAAAGTAGCTGAAGTCAATTGCATTTCTTTCTACAAAACAGCATATCTATTGCTAGGTTAAGCAAGACCACAGAGAACATCACTAAGTGCTTCTCACACTGGTGTTAAGACTAACATATTTCAAGAGTACACAACACAATACTGCAACACATTCTGAAAATCGGTTTAGGAAATTAAGAATCTTCCAAATTTTACTTGATTATAAAAAAGTTACAGTACTTAAATTAATGTATGCATTTGTACTGCATCAGGATGCACAAATTGAGTATTGAATACACGTCTTCCAAGTAAACCGAAAGCCATTTCACACTGAGACACAAAAAGCTCATGTGCTAGGACACATTATCCATGCTTTCTTTACTGTTTTGTGTATGATTTTCAAAACTACAGCTTAAACAAGTCTTGCAGTTTACACCCAACTGTAGTTTTTAAAGCTTCATTCCCAGTTAACCCAGAAAAAGTAACCTAATTCATTCTATTTCCAGAAGGCATAGCTAGAACCAGTTTTCAATTATTCATCTTGTAAGACTCTGAAAGGGAAACTCAAAAACGTTCCCAAGGCATTCAGCAATGAAATTGATTGTTCAATGCTGCATAACATCATACTAAACTTTAAAATAATGTTATACATCGATGACTTGATACATGTAAATGGTCACATTTTCAATCAGTGTGCCAACTAGCACTGTTAATTCAAAAGTGCACAGCTTGAAATGACAAGATACAGTGCATTAGAACAGTCCACTTCACAAACCAAACAGTTAGAAATGTATATTATAAATTGATGAAGTTTTTTTACTGTAGCTGTAGACATTAAATTATGAACTTACCAGTTTCTCAACATAGCTTAATATTTATTTGTTTTGAAGTATACGGCTTCCCTTGTACTCTGCCAGTTCTGTTAAATATCGTTATCAATGATCTGGATGAGGGGATTGAGTGCACCCTCAGTAAGTTTGCTTACTTACTCCAAGTAGGGCTGGAGTGTTGATCTGCTTGAGGGTAGGAAGACTCTACAGAAGGATCTGGACAGGCTGGATAAATGGGGTGAGGACAATTGTATGAGATTCAACAAGGCCAAGTGCCGGGTCCTGCACTTGGGTCACAACAACCCCATGCAAGGCTACAGGCTTGGGGAGGGGCCAATGGAAAGCTGCCCAGGAGGCAAGGACCTGGGGGGGTTGGTGGAGAGCAGCTGAACATGAGCCAGCAGAGTGCCCAGGTGGCCAAAAGGTCAAGGGCATCCTGGCCTGGATCAGCAATAGCGTGGCCAGCAGGACCAGGGCAGGGATCCTCCCCCTGTGCTGGGCACTGGTGAGGCTGCAGCTTGAGTGCTGGGTTCAGTGTTGGGCCCCTCACTCCAAGAAGGACATGGAGGTGCTGGAGCGTGTCCAGAGAAGGGCAACGGAGCTGGGAAAGGGTCTGGAGCACAAGTGTGCTGAGTTCCCGGCTGAGGGAACTGGTGGTGTTGAGCCTGGAGAGAAGGAGGCTGAGGGGAGACCTCACTCTCTACGACTACCTGAAAGGAGGGTGTAACAAGGTGGGTGTTGGTCTCTTCTCCCAAGTAACAAGTGACAGGACAAGAGGAAATGCCCTCAAGTTGCACCAGGGGAGGTTTAGACTGGATATTAGGAAAAATTTATTCACCAAAACGGCGGTCAAGCATTGGAACAGGCTGCCCAGGGAAGTGGCTGAATCATCATCCCTGAAAGTATTTAAAAGATGCATAGATGTGGCGCTTAGGGACATGGTTTAGTGGTGGACTTGGCAGTGTTAACTATTGGACTTGAGGATTTTTAAGGTCTTTTCCAACCAAAATGATTCTATGACTTACATGAAAAACAGATTATGTAGATCACAATGGAGCTTGTGAAATTATGCAACTACTGAGTTCACCAAAATTGCTACCATTTAGTCCAGATACTGTCCTCAGTTTAGCTAAAAAAATTACAAAAATAAGTCAGTTTTCAAACTGATCAAGGAAGGCTTGAACCTTATTATTCTAGATGTAAGTCAATAGTAAAACTTCCTTTGGCTTCCTTGTAAGATTTTCAACTTGTCCAAAACTGGTTTTGTATGTTTATTACTAAAGATGGTTTTAAACATAGTTTAGGCTTGTTCAACACAGTTATAAGCTACGTTGTGACTAAGGACACAGATCAGCAACATGTGAACAAGCTAAATCCTCTAAATCCAACAATAACATAGGCTAAGACAATTATTTTTAAGGTGAACTTTTGCAAAACCTAAATTTATTGTGTATAGTTATTAACTTACCTAAAAATTGATGACAAACCTGAACAGAAGCGTTACGGTCAGCTTTAATTCCAGAGATCCAGGTGCTGGGCAGTCCTACCATGCCCAAACAGAAGCCTCAGTCTGATACATATGTTCTATTAAGGAGTAAATGCAAGAATTATAAAAATTCTTTATCTCTTCCTAGCAGTAGGAACCACTAGAATTGTAAACAAAAATTACTTCTTCAAAAAGGGAGACAGAGGTGGGAACAGCATTTTCCAGTAAGACATCTGAATTAAAAATAAACCAATTTGGAACAGCAATTACTTTCCATAACTACTTGTCCTGGCAGAACAGAAACAGCAGCTTTGCTACAGGGGAAAACAGTAGTTCTGTCAGACCAGAGAGAGCTCTAGTAATTATCAAGCTGAAGTTTAGCAAAAGGTAGCTTTTTTTTTTTCTTTTGGCATGTGTCAACACAGTACTCAATTTCAGAAGTAGTATTCATTAATAACTGATGTGGATTATAATACTTGTCTTCTAATATCTTGTCCCATATTTAAAAACTACCAAGTTCAAAAGTTTCTGAACGTTCAGCCATCTGCAAAATTAGCTTGTTTCTACTGTAGCAAACCCATTTACCTTTCCATGCCATCAACTCCATTCAAACTAATGAATTAAAAAGTTTTCAAATGGTTTTTATAAAAACAATATTAAAAAAAATAATTAAGCAGTACAATCAAGGGCAACTCCTCTTTCTGCTAACTCAGAAGCATGGCTGAACACTTAAGCTCAATATGAGATTTCAGTGTAGATCAAATGATGTGATTAAAACTTTCAGAAGTGCCAGCATAGAAAAATACAAGAACTGAGCACAATGACAGATTTACACATGATATATGTTCTTCTCCAGGAATTACTACACTTCTGCTTAGAACTGTAGAAAAATATAAGTTAAGGACACCTGGAGGTCATTTACTGAAACCCCCCACACTAAGAAGGGTCAAGGAAACCAGGCTCAGGCCTTGTCCAGTTAAATTCTGAGTATCTCTAAGAATGAAGATCCCACAACCTCTTTCTTTCTCTGGTCCAGTATTCAACCACCCTCAGGATTTAAAAAAAAAAAACAACAAAACAAAACAAAAAAGCACGTAATCTTTTTCCTTATATCAAATCACAATTTCCCATGCTACAACCATCCTGTCACCATGAGCTTCCAGGAACAACCTGGCTCCATTTTCTCCATACACTCGCCTCAGGTACTTTGAAGAGGGCAGGAAGATCTTGAAAACTTCCCCCTGCAATGAGGAACAATACACCGAGCTGCAGAAAGATGGTACTGAAGCACTGCCCATGTCTGATGGCAAGACCTGCTAGAGTAACAGAGCAGACAGAACTGGCTCTCCTCTAGTGAATCCCAAACAGCTCAAAGCCTCCTGAGCAGTCTACTGGTGTCTGCTGAAAGTCTCTCTTAGGGTCTCATTTACTCAACTGTCACAAAAATAGTTTGCATGCAATCGTAAGGGAAACTCATCCCATTTTAAACCTCCTCAGCCTGGACTAACGTCACTGTCTTCTCTATCTAAAGAACCTGCAACTTCTTTTGACATGTCCAAGTACCTCCTAGATGTCAGCTGTAAAATCACACACCCTTGGTAGGCATGTCAGATTGACTGTTCCACTACTCTCCAATTAAATACTCTATGTGTAAACTAACAGTAAGATACTAATGGCTTTGTGTGCTTAAATTCACTCTTGCTTCCCTGCACTTGACAGCATTGCACGCTTAGAAAGACAGACACTTTGTGTTCCAAGTGCAGTGCCCTTACTAGGTTTGGGGGATTATTTTTATAAAACTTAGATACAAGTGTGAAAGTGTGGAATGAAATCACTTTTAAACCAAACCTACTCCTCAGGATTCTATGAAAAGCTCTCTCAGAATGAAGACCTCTCTGTCTGCATTGGCAATTTACAGTAAAAAACTTGACACTTCTCCATGATCTTGGTGAACAGACGACAATCAAGGCTATTGCTTTGTGTAATTACAAATGTTTATGGCTGAAGGTTTTTTCTTTACAACATCAGAATCCTTTTTGTTCAGCTTCATACAAATGAAGCCTGTATCGCTTATAAGCAGAGCTGTTTTGTTTAAGTTAACCTTGATCTTAATTAGAAACCAGGTTTCAATACCTATTCAAAGATATGACTTCCCTCTAAACAATACCATAACAAATACTATAGTAAATCAAACAATGGACAGGTATAATCTTACTTTTTTGACTACCAGGCAAAATTCAATCAAAACAAACAGTTAAGAGGTTGTTTTATTTAGTTAAGACTAACAAGTGCAAACAAGCGAAGACACACTCTCAATTAAGATTATTTTCCTCCAAGCAGGAAAAAGAATATTTTTAAAGTCAAATGACATTTGATTTTTTTGCTCCAAATATACTCAACACATTTAATTAAGGAAACCCTCCAAAAGACAACTTGCATACAGTAAAGAACTATTCCCTGATTGCTAAATATGTTTCCATTTAAGGCAACTAAAATATGGACAGCATGAAAGCATAAATACTTCCAAAATCCAGCACTTGCTGAGCCTTTTCAAAGAAGGTTTTGCCTCCTAATTTTCAAAACACCACATACAAGAGAGGCTTGGGTTTCCTTGCACAAATACATTCTAATCTGATAGATTTTGGTCTGGATGCAAAATAAAAACAACCCCTCGAACAAAGAATTCCATCTTTATACCACATTCACAAGGACCACACTGCCACAGCTACAATTCTGATTCATGGGTAGTTAGTCAATTAACTCAAAAGCCAAACCAAACCAGACCAAGCCTGGAATTGCACACCTAGAAAAGGAAAAGTGGAGGAGGGAGGGAAGCACTCACTCCACGTTAGCTTGGATGCCTATGAAACACCATGGCTTCTCCGGGAACACTAGCCAGATACATCTGTGGAGATGTTTCAGAACTGAATTGCAAGTCTTGCAAGGAAGTTTACTTTCCAGTTGTATGTCCTTACTCGGATGATTTTTTAAAATTGCTTTCTTATGACTCTTACGCACCCATGGAGACAAAGACAAGCAAGGGCTACTGTTTTGTTGAAGACCTGGAAGACATCTGTGAAGGCAAGCCAAATCCCTCCTCTTTTTTCTCTTACTCAAATATTTGATGAATAATAACATCAGCACTCAGAAAATGCTAAGTCCCTTGTATTAACTAACCGCTCAGAGGGCAAGATAACCTGCTTCTTTCAGGTCTAGTTTATTTGCCTAACATCTCTAAAGACTCACAATATGTTGTTTAAATCATGACACAACACTCTACAAACATGAAGCCCTATCAGTTTGGCTGAAGTATTAACAACAAAACCTCCCTTCAAATAACAGCAACAAAAAAATGTCAGATGCAGCCCTACATATTAGCATAGTTTAGAAGCTAAATGCATACAAAAGCCACTGTCCAAATTTGCACTTAGTGTTATTTTTATCCCTCAGTTCAAATATCTGAAGATGAGTATTTTATTACATTGGAATGAAATTTGACTGTTGAACGGAGAAAAATAGATTTAAGCCATTTCCAATACAACTTTTGTATTTTGATCTTTTAAATCCCTTTCTTAGCAACAGAACACAACAAAGCATAAATACAAAGTTAATTTATTACCTTCATCTTCATTGCTTTAGTTTCTTCTTTTCTGTACCAGTCAGATAAGTGTGACAGATCTCCATGAGAAACAGCATTAGTCAGTGGCCTAAAGCAGAATTGGCAATATAGGGGTCCCATTTGACACAGGTACAATTTTGTCTTACTACTATCTCTAACAGTGAGGAGGGGAATGTGAGAGCACTGGAACCATTTACACTCGAGACATGAAAATGATGAAGTGCCAAGTGCAAGACAATGTAATTAGGAATAAAATTTTGTAATACCTGCATTCTTGTTTATTACGTTTGAATTTCTTTTATTTTCCAAGAGAAGTTACTGAGGGAAGCTGGGGAAAGTCTGCTACACAGGAGCTTTCAAGAAGTGAATATGTGAATTTCTGACAAAATTCAATTATGTTAATTATGAACTAATTTATAACCCAAAGATGTTGACCGGCATTGAGTAACTTCAAGGAGTTTAAAGATCTCAGAGTAGATCACTAGATGTGAAAATTCTGATAGATATTGAGAAATGCCCCCGAGGCTTCACTTCTCAAATTAATCCTTCATCTCCAAAAACACACAATAGTACTGTAAGCACCACATAAATACTTCAGACGTAATGTACTCTAATTCCCCTCCCATTTCAACAGAGCAAACCATATGGAGCTGTATTTTGTAAAGATATCTGTAAAAAACATGTATTGTTTTAAATTATTAAACCCACAGCCCTTAAAATGGAACAATGACTGCACAGTAACGACGCTAACTGTGACTTATGACATAAGAGGAATACTGCTAAATACTGCTAAACTATAATTTAAGCATTTGAATGTTAATACAAATATCTGAATTAAATACCAACAACAGGAACAGGGAAACCCTGTCTGCACTATGGAAAGAACTGCAGCAATAAATTAGTATTAGTTTACAATCATGAAAAGATCGTGCCCAAAAACCTGACTGTAATATCAATGTACCACAACAGTCAGGCTTCAATGGGCATTCTTCAGATAGCCACAGTCCCTCTGTAGTTCTCTGTAAGAGAAAAGGGCTTGTGGTAGAGGCTTTGTGTGACAGACCCTCCAAAAACACACAATATTTGCACAGGAGTGACCTTAACATAATTTGATTAGCAACAAGATCCCGTATGTTAGTATGAAAACATCCCTGCTATTTGCTAAAATTGCAGACTGACTTATACACTTCAGAACTAAAATGAACCAAAATATCATTTAATTTGCCATGAAGTTTTGTTATGTTATTGTCAGAATGTAACTGCCCATGTCCAATCAAGTACACACACATTTATAATCAGGCACAGAAAACAGAGCAATGCTGAAATGGATGCTAAGTAAGCTCATTGGAAAAATATGTCTCTTTTTGGTGGACTACAGAAATAAATTTAGAAGAATGCACACCCAGCTAAGAATATGCAGTTTCAATGTCAGAAGTTTTCTGTTTCATAACCAGAACTATCACAGAGGAAATAAAAATTAACATTCAGTTTTGCTTTGCCTTTTTTTTTTTTAACTAGGTCTTGCTTTCTTTCTAGTCTCCCCCTTTCCCTCCTGCAATTATCAAGTTATTTGGTAACTTTAGATATCTTGACATAACTTGAGTGTCTTGGTTACTCTGTGAAAGCAGTTGGGAAAATATATGATTAAAATATCTTTAACTGTATCCTCTAGTTATAATATTTGGGGGGGGGGGGGGGGGGGGGAATAAGGAATAGTTGATTTAAGCTTTCCAAGAGTATAGTGGCATCCTAGGAAATCAGAGTACAGAATCAAAGAACAAAGAATCAGATAAACAACATGCAAACTGGCTGAAGAGGTATGAGCTGTAGTTTACTTCTTCACTTCCAATTGCCCTTCCATTATGTTATAACACATCTATTGATTAGTAAGAACACATTTTTGGTACATACTATATTAAAATTACTTGTAATGCAAAACTCCACGCACAGACACAGCTCAGAGTACACTGATACAGCCTTAAAGAAAATTAGCACAGGAGAGCGATGCAGTTGCATTTACACCAGTGGCCAGTATCACATTGCTGGTCAATAGGGTGTTATACCCACACCTACTGGGACACAGACACCCTGAGAATGTCTCGGTGTCAGATAAATACTCTGGGGACACTTATGATTTGCTTCAGTTTGTCTTCAATATAATAAGAAAATGACAATGAATTTTCAGATGTGAGGTCAAATTCTTAAAGATAAAAACTCAGCACACCAGTGAAGTTTCATGTATTCTCATCAATTACACTAGTTAACTAGGTGAGACAAGGAAAACATTTTATTTTTCAAATAATAATCTACTAAAGAAAAGCTGAGAAGTATAAAAAGACAGAAAACAAGAGGCTGGGTAATATACAGGAAACACTGAAGAACCACCAGAATACATGTGTATCAAAGACATGAATCCATAAACACTGAGAGCACAACATCTCACCAGCAAGGCAAGTGATGAAATAAACCACCTTGCAGAAAATATTCTTCAAGAAAAAGCAAAGGCACTGATTTAAACAATTTCTTTTATGTTTGCTTTATGGTCTGTAAGTAGTTCCTACATAATAACCTGTACGTACAGAAAACAAGAAAAATGAAAAGAATGTGAACTAAATTTAACATTGTATATAATTCACAAAAATATATAAATTAATAATTATATAAAATATGTGTTAAAAATATTAAATATTATAACTGGTTAAACAATACATTATGATGTGATAGTTGAGCTTCAGTGCTTTTATATTTATAAATAACATTCAACTGTACCTCATAAGCTATAAATAAGGGTCAGTAATCGATACACCACTTAATAACACCAGATATTTGGAGATAAACCAGCGTCAATTAAAGTCACGCTTGTTCAGCTGGGTACAAGAACCTGCATTAACAAAACATTTTGGCTGAGATAACTGCTGGATGGCTTGGGGAAGCATTAATATAGTTTTCCAGGCCAAAAACTTTGTTTCCAAATTCATTGCCTGTGCATGACCTTGTCAGTTCAGCAGCCAAGAGTGATTCCCCTTGCCCCAAATCTGTGGTGCTGGTACCGGGTGGTTAAACCTGGGGGTTTTTGTGTGCAGCTACCAGGACATTGCCTTTGTCACCTCCATGGTGGGCAGAAGGGATTATGTATGACTAGAATATCTGGAAAAATTTAACGTAACACTGTATCACTTGTTTCTAATGTCTTATTCATCTTGCCCTGGGAATTGCTGTTTTCCATTTCACTCCCAATTGTGTTGTGCAGTACCTAAAAGCCATGGAAGCATTATGAAATGCATTTTTACTGCCTATGCTGAGGTAGTCTCCAGTTTAATCAATACCTACCTGTTCTGAACAGTATACCCTTGAAACAAAGCACACTTATCATTAAAGGCACTCCTCAAAATGTGAACTCTAGAGCAATCCACATTTCACACATATGTGCTTCCAGAGTTGTGCCAGTTGTGGGTCCGATCAGGACCTGGTTTCTTTCCTCAACAACAGCCCTTTTAATATACATCTAGCAAGAGACTTCCTTGTCATTCTCCATAGGTATAGTTCTAGGGAAAACTGAGAAGAGGTTTTTGGTTTTGGTTTTTAATCAGTTTGGCTGCATCCTAAGTCTTGATTCAGAAAGACTAGGATCCCACTCTGCCTTGTACAGAACAATCAGGAACTGAAACAGAACATCTGTTCCAAAGAACTTAGCTAAGAGACATATAGATAAAAATGAGGAAGACATGAGAAACAGAGGTAATTTGCCCAGTGGTATAGTACAGACTTAACCACAGGGCCCACTGCCTACACTTTTTACATCCTGGAAAAGATTAATTCACATGGCTTTATATTTTAACTACTACCTTAAACAAAAGGAATCTCCCTCTGTCCTTTGCCCTTAATACCTCTTAAAAATACCGCTAAGTGAAGAGTGTTAGGAAGGGGAGAGTCTTGTCACCACTACTCTAAATACCAAAGGTGCACTCATTCTCAATTTACCAGAGTTAAAGCAGCCTTGCGTGGGCCATAGTGAACCAAAGCCATGCCAAATATTTACTCAAACAGAAATACCTCTAGCTAGTTTTTCTCACACTTGTAATGGGTAATGCTCTGGTTATTGACTAAGTAGTCACATAAGCAATTTTCTTTCTTCAAAAGTAAACCCTTGATGGGTCACACACGAGCACTCAGTCACTGTATGAAAGCCCACTGTGAAGTGACACTGAGGTTCCAGTCGACAAACTTTCAATAAGAACCTTTCTGCTCTCTTCTGCGAGAGGGAACTGATAAACATCTGGTCTTTGGAAATTACTTTGTGATGTTTGGATTTTGTACCAGCAAACTACTCTCACACACTGTGGTACAGCATCACATGATACTGTACTTTTCCAAGAAAAACCTAGTAAAATGAAAATACTTCATTACCATGAACTCTTGTTTCTTAAAAGTTACATAATTACTGTGCAATCTCTTATAAGATCTTATTTATTTTAGCTTTAATTATTCACTTCAATGAAAGGATTATTTAATAAAATACACCTTTTCATTTTAGAAAAATATTTTTTTTCTTCACTGTATATATTTTGTTTACCTCTTGCCAAACTGTTATTTCACATATGTGAAAAGAAAACTGGACTGAATACATATGAAATAAACTATTGGCAAAGGAAGTACAAGGGCTCGCCATTGAGAAGATTAGATTCACAAGAAACGCCTTTTACTTTTTCCAAAATCAACAAATGTATTTTTAAAAAATCATAAAAAGGAAAAGATTTGAATTAAAGGAGAAGGGATTTTTCAGGTAACTCTGAATTTCCATGTTATTTAAGTTATCCTCAAAAGACTTGCATGTTTCAATCGTACACAAGGGCTCACTACACTAAGACAGAAAACTATGAAGTATTGTTTTTACTCAAGTCCATATTTCCCATTTGTTTAGCAAGACTAAAAACTCCTGGTTACATAATCAACAACTCTGATTAGATTTTGTGGCAAGAGCACTAAAATTCTGCAGCTTTCATTAATTTTTATTCCATCTTGCTTAGTCCATAGCCTACAATATAATCTATTTCGGTCCACAGGGCACATTGTATTTTCTTAATTTGAGAGATGAAGAGAAAGAATACATGAAGAAGCAAAGTTCTGACACACTGTATGCATGACTCACTGCAGACTAATAGTTAATTTCAAGGCAGGAATTTGTTGCACACACACTGTTTGCATCTTTCTCATTCTCAGCCATGGTAGAAAATTGTTTTCAGCTAAATACATGCTTGTAAAATTTGAAATCAAATTATTTCATCAAGCAGCTTTGTCTCACCAAACACCCAGAGATTCAGGTCCCAGAAAAGTTTTCTAGGTGCACATTTTCTAAAAGGAATCTCAAAGGGGGTGTGTTAGCAGATAGGGCAGACACAAGTTAGGGAAAAAAGGTACTGCAAAGCAGCTACACAATTTCACTGTTCTAATGAAGTATTGTCTGAAGTTCATTATAGTTATCATGTATATACTTTACATTATCAATAACGTACTGCTAAGAATCCAATTAAATTATATCATCAATTATTTCATGCTATTCCTTGTCCATAACAGTTCAACTATGCAGCTAAGACAAGTTCACATTTCTCTCGGCTCCACAACAGCCAAAATAAAAAAGCAAATGACACACACACCTGTGAAATGCTCACTTTTAAAATAATTATAAAACTAGTAATTTTCTCACATTTTTTCAGTACTTTACAGGTGAAAAAACAATGAAAGTGAGATTGAACTCCCTGACAAAAACCATACAAGAGCAGAAACAAAACTTGGGTAGGATTCAATGATCCCCGATTGCTCCTTTTTTGCTAGAAATGCACATTTCTTTCTAAACCCAAAACAAAAATAAAAGAGGTAGAAGGTTTATGACAAATGAAACTGTCCTTTTCTCCCTGTGACAACCACACATTTTGGTTCACACCTAGTTATAATGCAGAAAGTCACAGTTCCACAACACAGCACAAAATGCTGTCAGATCAGAACGCTGAAATGTCTCATTAGCAGAAATTGTTGCCTCTCAACTCTTTGTTTTTTCCTCACCCTTAGCAGCTCTCAGAAGATCCTGGCAGGTATAAACATGCTCTCTTTTAATTACAGAACTGGATTACTGTTGTAACCAATTCCCAGTTTCAGCAAATTATAATCAAGTACCCATTGTGCATAACAATCATTTAATGGCCGAAAAACCATAATAAAGAAAGCTTTAATGAAGAAAGCTGGAAACTTGCCAGAACCTTATGGCAGTGCACTCAAAAAGAAAGAGTTACATCTGTATTTAAGATGAAGAGAACCTTTTAATCCAGATGGCCAGAATTAAACAAGGCAGTGCAGGGAAATTTTCATCAAAAGCTAGTACAACATGAAAGTACCAAAATTCCCCCACTAAACCACTGCTAATTATTTCAAACAGAGGTTGCACGTTCATTTTATATTGTGAAGAACTTTGAGGAAAATACAATATGAATGTGTTGCTTTCTCTGGGATAATTCACTTATCCACTAACTTTTTTTTGACAAAAGTGCAGAATAGTTCAGCAGCAGGAAATCTATTTGCCAGCATTTATTTGGGGAAATATTTAGACAGTTATATAATAAAATTTTAAAGGAGTTTGAAAAATTAAGTGCAAATTATTTCAGATGAGTACACACATAGTTTTAAGATAAAGATGAGTAAACTACAGCTGCTGCAACTTGAAAAGGTCCTTAGTTTCTGTGCTGCATTATTAATATAGATGACATCCAAGTTTCAATTTGCTCTCCTGTCCTTTAAATCCCTTGGGAACTGCTGACACGCTACTTAGTAACTTTAGCTTTCCACAGTTCATCTCCCCATCAGCAGAGAGGGTGGGAGATTTCTTGTTCTGCACAAGCCCCACTGTGCAGGGACTGCTCATCATTCCAGACTCCTCACTGGATGTGTGTGAACAGTCACTGTACAGCTCTGACAGTCTTACCTTCCATCAGTCGGAATGGTATCCGCTGGGATCAAGGGCGCTTATAGCCAGTAGAGTGTTCAGTATTTCTAAATCTCTAAAACTAAAATTATCCCTTAGCAACTCAAAAGAAAAAGACTATTTTTTGAATAGAGCAATATAGATCTAAGAGATTCTGGTTATTAATGACCCTCTTTCTGCTTCTGTGAGTTTTACGAACACCAGAGTGGAGAAGTACACGTAGAAGAGGATTTCTCAGCTCCTCTATAGTAAAAAATTCTTATCTTTTGCAATTGATTTCTATGTTGACGAAAGAAAACCTCTGTAAAATTTGTTAATGAATTGGAAATCATGGAGTCCAGTTAAGCCTGAACTTACACAAACCCAGGAACATGTCACACTCCTAAAAACATCTAACAAGAATCCATTTTGTAAAGCTACTTTTTCTTATTCTGACACTCACACTCATTTCTTTTTATCTTTTTGCTGAGGCCAAGCCAGTGCTGAACCATGACATAAATCACTCTGTCACAGTCATGAGTTAGGAATATTGATTCAGACAAAATAATAAGGAATCCTTGTGAGGATCCTTGTAACAGAGATAGTGGGCAAATCCCAGTGTCTAGAGTAGTGTGGCTTCACAGCACCTTCTTCCCTTCCTTATCCCAGTGAACATCAGAGCATGATCTCTCATGTCTGCACTCTGGTGCTATCCCTGTGCTGTCCTGGAGACCAAGAAGTGATCAGGTTTTTGACAGAGTGACTTTTTGCTGTTGTTTAAGATAGTTTTAGTTGGAAGGAGATCACTGTATCTTTGATTTGTATTTTTTAATTTAATAATTTTCTGACAGCAGTAATCTTTGAAAGTTTGCCAGGCTCGCTTAAATGAAACAGAACCTGCAAAATCTGATCAGTTTACGTCTCTGTACTCACATCCATCTTTATGCTTTATACTTCTGTTTTTCATGTGCAGGTACAGAGGGCGGCTTTATTTATCTCTGTTAACCCATCTCCTGCTCCCAGTCACAGAACAAGGTCTACCTGCATCCCCAGGGCAGCACAGCACTGCAATGCTCCTGTAGTTCTCAATTCTACCTAACAGATTAAAGGAGGTGAGAAAAACATGCTGAGAACATAAGTGATACACACAGGTTAACACCAGAGTGGAAACTAAGGCAGAAACATCTGTCTGAAACCCCAGGCAATGGGGTCACACTGGCTGCATAACCTTTTTCCATTTCTAAATGTTATAATTTTCCCTGTGAGTTCACTCAGGGTTAACAAAATATTATTGACACGAATCAAAATCGGCAAAAAATATTGCAGCAACTGAACATGATCGGAATTAAAACTTGCACCTCTGGTGATAACAGGATCTCCTGGGTTATTTGCAGACTAAGCAGTAGAAAGTAAATCTTGTCCAAAAGCAATGAGAGCTTTTATTGGCATGCAACTGCTATCCCCTTGGGGCAAGAAGCAATCCAATGATCTTAATTCTGCCTTACCCCAATTTTTCAAATAAAACTCTTCTCCAATATCAACAACAGTATGGTTTCTGCTGTACCAAGAGCTGCCGGTGTCACATTAATGGTGCGCTGGCTTATTGCACCAGTAAAACACGAACTGTCACTTCAAATAGTTTACATACAGGGTAGGAAAAGTCAGTACCAATGTAACTATTATTATGGTCGACTAGTTATCAAAAACAGCCCAGAAAGAAGCAAGAAAAAGAAAACAAAACAAAATCACCTGTGAAATTTATTAATGAAAAATACAAAAGGAAAATCTAGTTGAGGAAAAAAGACCAAAACTGCCAAAATAAAATTGCAAAATGCAAAAAAAAGATGTCAAGACAGCAGCTGGCCTGTGTAACTGCACTATCCTGGCTCTTCTTCCAGAACCCATGGAAATCAATTAAATAATATCATCCTTGGTCCTGTATCTGCACTTGCTAACTGGAACAGCACTGACTCATGCTCCAAAGCTCTACTCTCTCCGCTGCTACAAGAGAATTCTTAGCATAATTAAGTTAAAAATTACAAAATACCATACTGAAATAAACATTGGAGAACAAATTATTATAAAATACTCAAAAAAAGGTCCCTCAAAATCAATGTATTGTTTATTTGTGGAATGCTTGCAATTGTTTTTTAAGGGAGTCATAAAAATTCCTCACCCACCAGGAGTCCATTCATGAGGGCAATGAGCTTCCAGAGGCCTGATTTTTTATACAGCTCAAGAGAAATATTTTTGGATACAAATTTTAAAGAAATGTTTTTAAATTAATAGTTTTATTCCTTAAAATGAGCAAAGGCTTGCCTACAATGTAAACAAATGAAAATGAAAAAAAAAAAATAAAGAACACAAGTCTTGTAACCTAAATACAATACCCATTGTCTGGACTCCCCTATTTCCATGAAGAACATCTGATTCTCATTTTGGATTAGAACATTCTGCTAAATTTACTTATATACTGGGATTTAATTTAATTTAATTGCAAAATTTCAAGATTAACAACTTCAGCTATGATCTGATCAGTGTTCCATAACTGAGAATTCACATTCTAACTCTGGAAACAACCAGTAAAATCTAATGTTGAATCCAAGTTGAAAGAAGTTTTGATGATCTCAGAGCAAACAGTAGTTCTCATCAGAAAGAACACCACATAAAACTCAGACCAACTGGCAGCTTTTGTCACTGCTTAGCCAGGGAAAATTTGGCTAGCAGCTTGGTATCTTTGTAATTCCAAGAACTTCCAGTATTTTTCTGTGAAGATACACAATTGCCAGAGATAAAAGCTAGACTTAAAATGTGCTTAAGTCAATGGTGAGAACAATAATCACACAGAATCACAGAATGTCGGGGATTGGAAGGGACCTCGAAAGATCATCCAGTCCAACCCCCCTGCCAGAGCAGGAACCTGAATGAGATCACACAGGAAGGCGTCCAGGCGGGTCTTGAATGTCTCCAGAGAAGGAGACTCCACAACCTCCCTGGGCAGCCTGTCCCAGGGCTCTGTCACCCTCACTGGAAAGAAGTTTCTTCTCAAGTTTAAGCGGAACCTCCTGTGTTCCAGCTCACACCCATTGCCCCTTGTCCTACCATTGGGCATCACTGAGAAGAGCCTGGCTCCATCCTCCTGACATTCGCCCTTTACATATTTATAAACATTAATGAGGTCACCCCTCAGCCTCCTCTTCTCCAAGCTAAAGAGCCCCAGCTCCCTCAGCCTTTCCTCAGCAGGGAGATGCTCCACTCCCTTCATCATCTTGGTGGCTCTGTGCTGGACTCTCTCCAGCAGTTCCCTGTCCTTCCTGAACTGTGGGGCCCAGAACTGGACACAATATTCCAGATGTGGTCTCACCAGGGCAGAGTAGAGGGGGAGGAGAACCTCTCTCGACCTACTAACCACACCCTTCTCATGCACCCCAGGATGCCATTGTCCTTCCTGGCCACAAGGGCACAGTGCTGGCTCATGGTCGTATTTCACTTACTTGTCTGTTCTGTTCAGTGTATAAAGATGCAGTAAGATCTGAGTTGAAGGTCTGAGCAGTCAGGAGCAGAAGGAGCTCCTCCTCCTGTTTGTGTGGGGGGGCTGAACACGTATATGGGAATTGTCCACAATGTCAACACGCACCGGCTTGGAACAAAAGGACAGAACGTGACCCCAGAGGCCAGCAACAGTTTTAACACAAAAGAGTCCATAACTGCAATACAACAGATTCAGTCCAGCTTTTTCATGTGCTCCAGTCTTTTCCTGGAATTCTGGTGAAATAATAGCATTATTTAGGAGACGCGCACAAAATATAAAATAACAAAAAAAACTTCAATAGAAAGTATAGAAAGCCCTAATATAAACTCCTGACAGAAAATGTACGGGCCAGAAACAGATGGACTGACTCATGTCTGAACTCACTGCTATTTTTGACAATGCATATATAACATTAAAAAAAAAAAAAAGCCAGAGGCTTCTCTGCATCTAAGGCAGTAGGTATTGGTACGTGGATAGCCTTAATTTTCCTTAGCAACCCATGATTAGACCAAATACTAGTATCAGGCAGGAAGAAGTAAGATAAAGGAAAGGAAAGAGAAAGAAAGCTTTTTTATATATAAATGTTAGTTTTTAAAATGTAAATTTTGATGTTTTGATTGTCAAATCTAGGAAGTGACAGGACTTGGCAACAGATGTATATTAGAAAAATACTCCAGACACAAACTGTCCCCGGGGTGAGGAAGGCTGCTGATGAGGGGCAATGGACTGAATGAATATTCCCCAAAATGACTCTTAAATTACACCTGATATTTCACAGTCAAGAAGAACAGGTACTGACAACTTCTTATTACTCAACGGGAATACAACTATTGGAAGATGCATGTTTGTACAAGAAGAATGGGAAATCAACCAGACTGTTAAACTGACTTTATAGGTAAAAAAGGATAAACACCGAGGCAAGGCAAATGTGCTGGGAATCCAGAAAACAGCACCCATGCCATCTCACACACAGAGCAACTAACGAGAACAAATGAAACACCAATGCAGTACTTGATCTTAATCTAAAGCACTGCTCTTTGTAAAGAATGAATATAAATATTTAAATACAAACCAAAAAATATTTAAATAGAAACCAGTTAACAGCTTCACAGTAACTACTAAATGTAATTAATTTTAAGTTGTCAAGTAGCTGTTGAAAATGAAAGTGTTTGCAAGCATAAATAGAATAAATGCCACATTACTTATTTACCTAGATTATTGTGAAAGTAAAAAAGACAAAAGAAAAATTCTGGATTTTTTTTTAACATGACAATCTGCTCATAAGAAGTGCAAGAAAGAACCATTTATGAACAGCATTTTTACATGGCATACTGACAGAAGGGTCTAAGTCCATTATTGAAAAGTAAATTGTTTAGAAGGATTCTTGTTTCAACTTACTTCTACTATTATAGGAAAATAATTTAACTATAATGTGAACCTATAACTGTTTATTCAGAGATTTTACCATTAAATAACATGAAGTAAGTTTGTAAATCTAGAAGTTGAAAAGGTAAAATAATTTTTTAAAAATTACATTTTTATTTCAAATCATACAGATGCACACTTAAAACAGAACATACAGATGATACAAAGCAGACACTCAAAGCTAAAGCAAACAGGTATGAATCAAATAAAAAAGTTATGGATGGCACAGGACATGAGAGAAAAAGTGTTACGATATGGTTAAACACCAAGTAAACTACAGATTGGATTGAAGTACATGAATGAGACAGCAGAATTTCATCACTAAAATGACAGTGATGATAGATTTTGGAAAACTAAAGCAATATTGAGAAAATTGTAAAAATAACGGGAATAGAAGGTTTAAACAAAACTATATTGGAATAAGATTGGAGCATTTTATAGTAAACTGGAAAAACACAATAGAAGGATGAGACATTTTGAATACTTAAAAGAAAACATTTGTGGCCCATGAATGAAATAGTTCCATCTCCCAACAACAATGAAAAAATCATCCCAGCAAAAGGGAAATGAGGAAAGTATTTAAGAGCAAATAATAATAATAGTGGTTTGCATAGTAACAACATCTGTGACTATGTCAATATAAGCACAAGGGAGAGAATAAGAGCTGTCCTCGTCCAAACAGTTTTAAAAATACCTTTGGGTGGGATACAGTGAGAAAAATTAGCTGAAAGCTTGTAAGACAAAATAAATTCCAGCTGTTGTTTTTTGTGGACTGAAAGATTTTTCCTAATTGCCACTAACATCTAATACTGGCAGGAGATCACTTCCATTCTTCCCTTCTGTCCTCCATCTCTAAAGACACACAGACAGAACGGACTGTTGGCACGTTCAGGTTTTGATTCTGTGATGCCTTGGATAGCGTGGAACAAGAAATGACAAGTTAATATATTCCAATGCAATTTGGAACCCAGGTTTTGCAAGCCAGCATGCAACACTTCAGACCAGAAAACACCTTCCACACGGTCGGCTCTGACACTCCTTTACCCTCTACATGATAAGGCAGATGAATTTCCAACACAAAGCTAGTCGGGTGGGTTGGTTTGGTTTTTAAACAGCACTCACATAGTTCTGAATGATCCTCCCTTGTGCTTTCCTACCTACTTACATTTACTGTGAGTAGAAATACACACACGGCACTGGTGTGTCTCAAAGGTGTGTGTACACCGACAGTGTACCAAGGCTTGGAAAAAACAGTCACTTGGGCAGGTTGTGACAGAAACCACACTTGACTTTTCCTTACATAAAAAAATAACCCAAAGAGCGTACTGTTAACAGGAGTTCATACATCACTTTCAAATACTCTGGCATATGTTAAGCACGTCACCCTAAGAAACTATACAATATGCACCTGGATTCTTTTTCACTCTCTCTCTTTGCTGTAGCTGCCCAGGGACTCACTCCACAGCTGTAAGAGCTATACTTCAAAAGGTACAAAAGGCAACATATATGAAAAATTACAGGTTTCATTCTGCAGGGGAATGATTTATTAATGCTGAGAACTTAATTTAGTAATCAGACACTATTTGAAGACCAAAAAACCCCAAAACACCAGATCATGGAATAGTTAGATGAGGAACCTATTCCAGCTTTTGATGTAATTTTGTCCCAAATTCAAAGTTAAAAAGACTGGGAAAGAATTTTTCCAATTTACTGAAATCCAATCTCATAGTGGATTTCATCCAGGTCTATACCTCAAAGGCAAAAGGGACTTAGTCATAGTTTTACATAACTAAATTCCTGAGTCACATTACAGAGGGAGAGTCAAATGAAACTCCAGAACAATTTCTGCCATTAAATATTTTCTTTTTATAGGATTGCTTGTAAGAAACAAATGTTGTAAGACTATTTCAAAACTTCAAAGCCTTTCATAATTGATTATTGCTCATTTCTCATTCAGATTTACTAAAACTCACATTAATACATATAACATTAATTCTGCATCACTGTAACAAGAGCAAATGATGACTGCTCATCTAACACTAATGACCCAATAAATAATTTGTAATTAACCAGCTGCTAAAGTAATTGTTTTGAAACATGTTTGCAGTAGTACAGACTTCATATAGTGGAATGGAATGCAGCTGTCTAGAAAATGTTACTGGATGTCACACTAGTCTCTGAGCTGGGTTAATGAAGCAATGTTAAAATGCAGCCAATTTTACCCAGCTGAGATTAATGGAATGATTGAATCGATGTGATATGCATTCACTGAACTCCTGATTCACATAAAAAAGAGACCTTGCAGCAGCCCAGCACACCAGTGCTGTTACGAATTTATATTTCATCATCCCTTCTAATGACACTAACCAAGACTAAATTTTGGCAATGCTGCAGAAAAAAAGCCAAATTTAAGTCCTTCTTTTCTAAAGCCACATTTTCCCACTTCCTCTTTGCCTGAGGCTTGCAACCTCTGTTCTTCTAAACTCCTCTATGCCCCTCTTAAACTCTGAACATTTAAAACTAACTCAGCATAGCCAGGCTTTCAAAAACCTCCAGACCCCTTTCAAACTACAACAGTTGCCAACCCCCTTTGTCCCCAGGCCAGCACAGCTTAGATTTCTGATGGTACTCAGTCCTTGCCTTGCTCAGACACACCTGGCCAGTGCACTGGTACTGCTCTCACTCATCCTTGTACTCCCTCCTTACACCTCTGCAGATAGTGACTGCTCCCTCTGGGTCTTGTCTCCAAAACCTGGACCACAGACACCTCCTCCCCAAACACAACAGACCATTTCCCCTCTCACATGCATATGAACAGTAAGCCATTTGAGAAATATATTTAAATTGATGTCTTGATCATGTAAATTCTGCTGCACATCACTCCAGGTATAAAGAATGTTAGTTTCACTTCTCTGTGCAGATGTTCTATTTACTTCTTTCTGCACATCACCTAGCAATTTGGAGACTTACAGAATGCTACAGTAAAATTCATCATTCACTCCGCATCAGCTGAAAGCTGTCAAACTTGCTGGTTCATTTCATGAGCATTTATTGTGCCTCATTAATTCTAGATCTAAATGTTTTCAACAAAATAACGAAGTTATATATAACTCAAAGTGGTAGCACCTATAAATCCTTGAAGCCTTTGGCAACTTCTTTAATCCAAAGTAATCATGTTTCCTTGTACAACAAGTCTTGTGATGTCTGTAACAGCACCTCACTACAGTAACAACAGTCTTAATGTTATAGCTCTCTTGCATGCCTGAAATATTAATCAGATTCCATATTTAAATACAAAATTAAGAGTACTCTTGACACTTCCTGAAACAGATATGCTAATCAGAGCCCCCTGAGCCCCCTCTGCCCCCCCATTTTTAAAAGAGTACAATAAAGATCAAGACTGTGAAGCTGGTTTTGACACCGGAGTCAAACACAACAGCTTTATGGTTATTGCATTACTTTATTACCTCATCCCTTCACATTAAAATAATGTTTCTAAATAGTCAGTCTATTCTACAAGCAATTTTCTCTGCCACAAGTGCTTTCCTTTTGCTTTTAAATAGAAGAGAGTAAAGAAAAATCTCACTTTACAAACAGAATGAAGGGCAGCATGTTTTATGCTAGAGCTGTGATTATCATTCCCCTGTGAAAGCAGAAGTCTCAATTATCACATTCCTATTCATTCTTCAATCAAGAAATTTCTTTATGAAAACAAAATTTTCTTTTTCATAAGTGAGCTTGAACCCTAGCAGTTCTCCAAATACACTAAACTTCTAGTACTGTCCTGGAAGCTCATGTAGCACCCTCCACCAGTTATTACTTATGGGATCAGGATGTTACTAATGCTACATTATAAAAACTGATAATTTTTTTTATGACCAACCTTGCTTGAGTTTAACCTCACTTAGCAGAAAAATAATTTTTAAAAATATATTTAACAGCAAGTATTACCTCTTTTTCCCAAATCTCCCATAACCATCTCTAATTTCCACTGTATAAAAAGAAAATTCACAGTCAGCTCCTTGAACTTTATCAACACGTTTCAGCTATAACCAAGATTTTATTTTGTTGAGTAATCCAAATATAATCTGCAAGCATAAATCTACAAATTAAACACATATTAAATAATATTAAATTACATATTAAATGCATTGAACAATTTGCTTCAAATTCGAAACTCTAGATTAAATCCAGAAATCAGAAATATCAAAAAAGTAGCCCCAACCAACACAAACCCCATCGTTCCAAGAAAGGCAAGGCTTAAAGTATTTCATTACCCATCTAAAAGCGTGAGCTTGTGTTTTACAGTTTGGTCTGAAGCCAAAGGCTGTCCCCAGTTAATCCAGCCCTCTCTTTGGGGGAGCAAAGACAGCTGGAGAGGATGATGGCCATATCAATATCCATGCGTGCTGCTGCCATGAATGCGTGCCAGCACAGTTGGACAAACTCACAGAGTATCTGTAATGCAGTAGAGAATTCTCTCACAGGAGTCTGTCTGTTCCATCCTGCCACCAGAGAAAGTGGCGAGCATTGTGGAAGCAGCAAGAAAGCCCACAACCGTGGCTGTTCTCCAGAACGCTGCCGTGACTTCCTACAATGATCAGGTTAAAGCAGACTGCCCAGCAGTCACTCGCATATGAAAGCTACAACAGATGCTTTGTAATTCTGTACCTGATGAACCCCAGTCATTCAGCTTCCACAATTCTTTTCAGTATTTCCTCTAGTAACCCAAACTCACGCAAAAAGGCTTCTCTTGGAGGCTGGAAATAACATCTTATTTTGCATTTGCCACTTCTTTGTCCATTATTTTAAAAATTCTACTAATAATCTAAACCAAGCCTCAATTTCATTACTGTCTGTCCCTGAAAACACGTACAAGGTATTAGAATCTATTAGATATAAGATTGCTTCCTGTGAAGAAAGAGATTAGACTAGTTGCAGTGACTGATACACTCTACCAGCCAACTCTATTCTTTGAAAAATGTGAGCACCGTTAGCACGGGCACAGCAGCACAGCGCAGTATTACCATGACTGCACTGTGCACCATGGGTGGCAGGGGCAGATCCCGAGATTAGCACACATAAATCACTCACCTAGGAAGAGAAGAAGTCTATACAACTGCCAGCTAAGACAACTAATATGAAATGCATGTTTTCACAAGGGCTATTCAAAGAAACCATATCTGTGGGAAGAATGAGTCACAGGATAGCAAACTCCATACACGACAGTTACTCCAAGTGAGAAGACAAAGGGAATTAAAACTTAGATTTACTTTTTTAAATAACCAACAAACATTAGCAAAACCAGCTGTTGCACTGTAATAATTTTAAATTGCTTTGTTATGCTTTCATATTCTTTTCCAGTAGTAGTTTTCTCTTTTTCTTTTTAACTTGCATTTTGGGTTTGCTGTTGTTGGCACACTGTCTCAGTAGACATTAGATAAATATTAACTTTTCAACAGCATAAACCCTTTCAAAACTGTATCTCTTAACCCCTATCCCCTTGGGAGGCTGGAAAGTAATTATTCAGTTTTTTACCGGTTCACTTGTGCATCTCTTCTCTATTTCTGTGACTTTTATTTCTGTTTTAGTAATAAGAAAATAAACAACCATCTTAGTAGTTACCTCCATCTAAGTTATAATTTCTATCTTTTCCTTAACTATATATTTTTTTATTTATTGATTAATCTACACAATTTCACACTTAACTTGTAGGGGATCAAATTTATTGTCAGGTAGGCTTGAGTTAGTACTTTTAAATTACAGAAATTTATTTAATGTATAGTAAGTACTTAAACAGAATCCACATTTTAAAGTACTAATGTACTTGCACCTATAGAATATGTCTCCAAAATTATTACTATAATCTCACTGTTTTAAGTTATTAGTTTAAATTTATATTTAATATTTAATTTTAATTTATTTATATTGTCAGGTAGGCTTGAGTTAGTACTTTTAAATTACAGAAATTTATTTAATGTATAGTAAGTACTTAAACAGAATCCACATTTTAAAGTACTAATGTACTTGCACCTATAGAATATGTCTCCAAAATTATTACTATAATCTCACTGTTTTAAGTTATTAGTTTAAATTTATATTTAATATTTAATTTTAATTTATTTAAAATCTTATCTTATATATATTATTTATTTAAAATATTTATTTAATATAATATTTAATTTAAATTAATATTAATTTAATTCCAAATAGACTACTTTTATTCTGTTTATTTTTGTATTTTAACTGGAATAGAATTAATGCACTTCTTGTCTTAATTTGCTATGAAATAATCATGGGCCATTAAATAATCCTTTTGCAGTCCTTTACACTTCAACACTAAGACAACATCTGCGTGTGTATCTCCATCCACAGAGACTTCCCCGTCACTGCTCTGCACAGTCTGCGAGTCCCTGAACCCACGGAAGGGCTGAAACATACCTTGGAATGGGGTTTCTAACAGGGGACAACGCCGACACGTATATCTGAGATAATTCTGAAAAGGACTTTCATAGGTAAGTTAAGGGCTATTTTTAATATTTTATGAAAATGATCTGAGTCTCATTTAGTTTTCTTTCATGCATTACAGAACCATGGTTTTATCTCTCAGACCTCTGACTTGTTCTCACCCTTTCTTTAAGTGGGCACATATATATATATATGCTGTGGGAACAGGCCTGTGTGCTCCCCTTCTCCCTGTGGTTTGAGAAGTGATTTCTCCAGTCCCATTTTTTAGAGTTAATAATAACTGTTCCTTCCAGATCTCGGGAACTTGGTACACCGGCTTATTCTGATTGCTGTAACTGTTTAAAGAGCAAACGCTCGGCTCTGTGAGACTAAAGACAGGCAACTCTCAGAACCACAGAATGACTGAGTCAGAAGGGATGTCTGGAGGGCACCTTGTCCAACCCCCCTGCTCGAGCAGGATGGACCATGCCCAGACAGCTTTTGAGCAGCATCTCTGAGGATGGAGAGTTCACAACATCTCCGGGTAACCTGTTAATCTAAAGTCTCACATAGGTAACCATTTTCTACTAAAAACCAATGACTCTGCAAATTTGACTTTCACATTTCACATTCTCAGAGTATAAAAATTACCAACAAGGTCTAAGGACTTGCATTTCACCTTCCTGCCTTCGGTGACAAAGTGCTAATGACTTGAGAAAGTTAAACACAAAACCAGTATTTGCTTCACGTATATTCTGACTCATGTTTTAGCCATGATTTTCACTTCATACTAAGGCTTGCAGCTCAACCTAACTTTTCTGAGAGTATGTTGCTAGATTTCAAGGTCTAGCACTTTCCCCTTTTTATTTATCCAGTAAAACTGCATCATTTTAAGATTGCTGTATAACAATTAAATGACTTTAAAAATCATCATCACACCCGTAGAATGGCAAAAGTTTTCCTGTATATGAAAATGACATAACAAAGTCAGTAACTCACAGGCTGCTCTTGCTTGATGAAATACCACATGTGAAGTATAGTTTCAGTGTCCCAGACTCAATACCTACAGAATGCAACAACTCATCGCTAATTTGAAGCACGTTAATTAATTAATATCTAGAGTGGGGTTTTTAAAGGATGAGAGACCAAGAAAACAGAAACTCATCGTAATTTTAAAAAAACCCCCAAAACCAACAAAACGTTATGTTCTCCAAACTGAAAAGTGAAACCTTTTTCTCTGGGCCAAATTTGTATTGTGTGCACAACACTACAGACTTTTTTGATGTCTCTTCATTAGGTCAGATGCAACTTTCATTTACAAGGAGATGACTTCCCATCACAAAAATTATCACTGAAGTGATAAGATAAGCAATCCTTATCTTCTCAGGCACAAGCAGACTAATCTTGGAATCAAATCTGGGTTTTAACTATGGAATTGGTCATTAATTTTTATCACTCCTAAGCTATCAGGTGGGCCCCCCAGGACTCCAGCCAATTCCATAAAAACAAGTATGTTGCGTAGCAGATTTCAGCTAGAAGCCAAGTTATAATGTGTTCAAGAACAAGATGTTGTAAAAAGGAAACTTCAGGAGAATCTGAACTAGAGTAAGGCAAAGGAAATATCAGCACTTTGTAGAGATGTTCATGTAAATACCTGGAAAATATTCAGAATCAAATAGGAAGAAAACTCAGGCCAGTAAGAGCTAGGTTAGTACTAACTGTAAAGGCTATTCTAATTTACTTGTTTTACAAATCTCTGCAAAATAGTTTCAACTTTAGCCAATAACATTTGCATTATAATAGCAACATGGATGTAAATCTTTAAACAATATGGCTGGTAAAATTATTCCATACTTTGTAATGAAAGAAACCCTAAGACATTGTGAAAATCTCAGTTGAGAAGTAGTTTACAAAGTGTTTTCCATATGAGATTTCCACAGAGGTGCAGGTCTTCATGTTGATGTGTTATTAAAATGTGTGATGCTTAATTTCCTCTGGTTGACATGTGAATGTGAATTAGCAGTCACTGGCATTACAGAGAAGTTGTGGTAAATCTGCATGATATTTCAACAACTCTTTGCATCGTAATCAACTCCCTTTATTACCACTTACAAGTTCCACCTATATTTACAGGAAAATCAGTAGTTTACAAACTTGTAAAAAAAGCTACTACTCATTGTACAGAAAGGTCTTGTAGTCAAAATTATATGTTGACAATAATAAAATACCAATGCACTTGGTATATGTGATAATTGGCAGCACGAGTTCCCTTGCACAACTCTAACACGAAGTTTGAGAGACGTTTCCAGAGGAAACACAGATTGTCAGAAGAATGCAAACAATTACATACTCTTGTGGACAACATTTAATGGACTACAAAATGAACAGAGTACATCAAAAACTGGGATCATGGAGTGTGTTCATACAGAATACAGTAACCCAGTTAATATTCAAACATTCACCAGCTGAGGCAGCCTTGCCTCAAGAAATTCATAGCACCTTTGGGTAAGGCTACAACAGTATGTGTTTATTGAAATCTGCATCTGGTAGTGATTTGTCCAGCAGCAAACCTTTTTTTTTCTGTTTTTTACTGAAATGATCTACAGGGGCCCATATACTCTGCAACTGTTCACTTGCACTAAGATGCAGATTGTATAATTTATGTTCTTAATTATAAAACAAAGTTTATCAGCATGCTTTTCTGGGCTGTTTAATTTTTAATAACAGAATGCATCTTGAACAGGCTATTCCTTCTTCATTGTAACAAAATATATTCAAGTGGAAGAGATTTAATTCCTAAACTGTTTTACTCCTCCCTTCTTTACTGGAGATTTTTCCTTTAGAGAAAAGAGTCCACATAGTTTGAAAATATTTCTAGAAGATAATTACTATCCTCTTCCCACTACCTCTACCCACCCTCCATCCAAAAAAAAAAAAAAAAAAAAAAAAGCATATTATAATCCCAGTTTGCCAAATATTGTTTTAGTAAAGATATACCTCATTTAAAACTGTGGCCTAGCCCAGAAGACAGTTTTGTTTTTATAAAACCTCCTCTGCAAAAACTAGCTAGGTATTTTGGAAAATGCAACTCTCATCCTCACCACCTGTCTGATCCCAAATCCCACAAGGCAGGAAAACTGATGAGGGCAAGGGCAAAGAAAAAGGG
>NW_010315224.1:49388-51749 GCF_000700745.2 Antrostomus carolinensis
AAGGGGATCACAGTTTTGTCTCCAGATAGACACCCACTCTCTCTCAGTATTTTAAGCATTAATTCACACACACCAGTTCCTTGCATACCAACTATCCTGTCTTCACTAGAGGAACTGTTTCTTCAGAGAGATACAGTTTTCTGAGGTTGCTTCAGGAATTATAAACATTGTTTTTCCTGTTATTACTCAAACTGATACAGTTGTTCTGGGTTTCTTTATAGCAAGACATCAAGAGTTAGGTCAGGAGAAAAAAAAGAGATACACAGTAATTTCTCAGAGCACTTTGTCATTGTGAGGTGGGATGCATTTAGATGTGTTGTTTGGCTGGGTCTCAAATATACACTTTCAAATGGAAACTTTCTGGTACCCCTTGTGGAAAAGGGGACAGGGACAGCTGACAATTTCATAATCTCTATTCCTGCAAAGGGTAAGTACAGGAAGATGCAGAAGAACTGAATTTTGGGGGCTGAGAGGTTCACCATTAAGCTGCCTTAACTTTCCCTGCCCTCCCCTTTACATAACTTGAATTTTAAGAAGCTGATGTCTCATTACCTTTTCATCTGTGAGTATAAAAATGCCCTACTTCAGTAACACTAGTATTTGGAGCACCAGGCAAAGAAGCTGAGAGCAGAGGGACACATTAAGATATTATTTCTACAGGAACAAGATCATCATCACTTGATAATTCTCCTTTTGTTTATCACATACCAATAGTTAGTGCCGCAGTTACAGAGAAAATTAGATCCCAATCATAGTTAAACAATTATTTTTTATGATAGAACCAGAAAATGAACCTCTAATCAATGCAGATTAACAAAATGTTAGAAAGTTATTGCCCAAAAGTTTACTCCAGAGATTTTTGAACCCAGTTACCCTGAGAGACAGAGCACTCCGACAAGGTTTTTATAATTATCTATATGTTATTGTTACTGTCTTCAATAAACAATCTGACTTCAGTGGCATTTAATTTCATTAAATCTTATCAGGATTACAGCCAGGTCTGTCTTACTCACTTGCAAAGCAGGCACTGCCAGGAATCAGGGACTACCCGAGTCTCTGCAGAAGGAACACAAAAGGACTCGGTATAGTACCTTCTGCACACTTCTATCAGCTTGCTGTTGCCTAAACCGTTAGAGCTATAGAGATCCCAAATTCATCAAAAATGCCAAATATCATCATGGCATTCAAAAGCAAATATATGGTATCTTGATTTAATGTAACAGGGAGGTGGGGATTTGACAGCAGCACTGTTCAAAGGCCATTTGAACCAGTTAAATAGTTTATTTCAGACAGATGAAGAGGATAACAAAGGTAGGTGATGGGAAGATAGCTTTGAGTGAACATTTAAACAAAACAAACCCAAAATCTGTAAAGCATTTTCTATGTCAAGGCAGCTGGACAGCTCAATATTAGGAGAATGTAAATAAATACAAATACTGTGGAATAATGTTGACAAATGATAAATTACAATATACATTACGAACTCTTTTTCTACATATATCAGTGTACTCTCTTCTGTAGATATGCAGTAATGAAAGAGTGAGAGGCAGACTTTCACACTGTTATCCAGATTTTTGATAGTTTTCCCCCTATGATAAACTGTGATCCTGTATTAGTTCTAAAAGTCATGTGCAGCACTCTTTTTAAACTTCTCAGTGACAGACTGCTGCAGCCTGACTGCTGACGTGCATAACTGAGAACATAGGGAAGCTATTTTATCATTTTAAGCAAGATAAGAAGATTGAGTATTACATCTCTTACAGGTTTAGTTATCAGTGGCTCCTACTAGCCAGGTAACAAATCTCTCTCTCAAACACACAGTTGGTATTGTCAAGTACTAGACCTCTTCTAGACAGAGAGAAGTGGAAACAGAGAACAAGGAGAGAACAGACTACAAGCCAAAAACATTTGGATCCAATTATGAAGAAAGATTTTAGGCTCTCAGTGTGTAACTCACCAGGAATTTCAAGGTGTGAGACTCCTTGAAAATTAGGCCAGAATTGACAGGAAATTCACACTCATAACTCCACTTTTCTGAAGTGATACACCACTTCAGTGACTCCAGATCAGTTTTTTGGTGTGGTTGCTCAGCACTGTTTTACCTTAAAACTCTGGATAATCATTAGGGAGATGTAGGAAAAACTTTGCCAAACTCTCTCTCTCCATAGCTGAATTTTTTAACTCCTCTGATCACCTTTCTTTATCTTTAGATTAGAGAGGATTACATTCTGGGCCTGGATTAGTAGATTTTCTGTCTATTCCGGCTGATGGAGCAGCCAAAACACTCAAGACAGTATTTCCTCACCTATATACAGGGTGGGTGGAAACATGCACAATTATACAATAATATAATAGATTATA
>NW_010315225.1:0-12455 GCF_000700745.2 Antrostomus carolinensis
TATCATTATCATTATTATTATTATTATTATTGGAGTGTGATTTGGGAATTTCATTTAGGAGAGTGGCTGAGAGTAATTTTGCAAAGGGAAAGAATAGTTTTGAGAGTTTTTCAAGGAAGCAGGGTTGCTTATTGACATAATTTTTGTCGATGATTTTGTTTGAATAGTTTCAGTCACCTCATAGTTTAAAGTAAGGAACTGAAATTTTGCAAGAGTGTAGGCTTAGTGTATAAAGAATAACAAAAAGAAGGGCTGGCTGAAATGTGTTGCAGAAGAACTCCTTGTACTGAATGATTGGATGATAAAATGCTAGAGGAAATTGCTTGTAGATAAGCAAAAGCAGTGCATGTGGGAGGAGTAGGAGGGTCACAACGTGGCGTATGCCCTGATGAGTGCTGCACCAGGTGTTACTGCTCTGGAAGGAGCCTTTGTGGTTGTCCTGTAAAAATGGCAGCATAATGATAAAACAAGTGCCAGTACTCATTAGTGAAGGAGCAGAAAGCAGAATGGAAAGCATAAATGTGCCACTGCATAAATGTGTGGTGCTTCCCGGTCTTCCATCTACCCATGTGCAGCTCTGGTCCTCCCTGTCTTCCATCTCACCTCCTCCACTCCACAAAATGTGGTAAAGAAGAAGAATCCAAAGTATGGGGTGACAAAGAGCCACCAGGAGTCCTTGGTCTGGAAAGTACTTCACATGGAAGAGATCTGCAAAAATTATGAGTATCGTGAAGAAGGGGTTGGGGAGTGAGTGTCCACCGTCTTTCCTAGGAGATGACCATGAAATGAGCATGAGAGAGCTGTGAAAGGGAAGACAATGGTTTTTTGGGCAGCTCTGGGGCTGTCAAGCTTGTACTGCCAGCAAGGATGCTGTCCAAATTCAATAAGGAGAGGACAGGAAATGGTTGTGTAGCAGGAGATGTAGGTTATGGAATGAGGGAAGCGAGCTGAGTAGAGTCAGAGGAAAGGAGACTGGTGAGGTACCGGAGGAGTGACACTTGGCATGACAGGAGAAGAAAATGCATCTTGGAAAGGGAGTCAGTTTTGGAGAAGGGACTGGCTTAAGGAAAGATGAGAAAAGAAAGAAGCAGATGAACGCAGAAGTTGTAGGAATGGGCAGGCAAAACTCTGCCTACCCAAACAAGGTGGGGATGGATGGAGACAGCATTGTCAGAGTGAATCTGAGGTTTTGCTGTTGGCAAATACCTTTCCAACTGGGATGAGCGTCCTGCTAGTATGCCTTCCCCTGGTGAGTGACAGCCTGACACTGCCATAATTTGACTTTTATTCAACTGGACTGGTCTGTGTAGAGCCTGTATTAGACTGACAGAAGAACCATTCCAGCTTTTAGACAGTACCGTATAATGGAATATCCTTTTTAAATGACACCACACAGATAAGATATTAAACACCAGAGGAAAGTATGCTCTTCTAACTTCTTCTTAGCCTTGTTTTACATAAACACATTTAATGAGAAAACTGTAAACTGCATTTATTTTCCGTCCAACAAAACTCCTGTCCATCTTGGTGCATATGATGGATTTGCTGTGAAGATAAATTAAGATTCTGTAGATGGAGGATGTGTTGGATCCCCAATTCATTTGCTGCAGTTGTTTGAAGTTATATAATGAAAGATGGAGGGAATTGCAAGAAGGACTCTTTTCTCCTGGATAGGACAAGCTGAGCCCTACCCGAGGGAGCTGGATTATATTCTGGCCAGTGACACAGAGGAGCCACTTGATGCAGTCGCTCAAGGCAGGCACCTCCTGGGTAGTTGCCGTTTACACGTGGTGGCCATTTGCTTTGTGTGACTGGTAGGTATCTGACCAGTAGCTGGAGTCAAAACAGCTTAAAACATAATCTGTCTTTGTACAGTATCTGCTGTCTGAAGCGTAGGACCCTACACGTGAAAAATTAATATATCTTGGAACTCATAATCTATCTGTGCCATAGCATCTTGTCTGTAAGAGGTGCCATTTGTCTAAGGTATTTTCTCTGGAAATAACTGTCATACAGTGTTCCTGAAGCACTTCAAAGGTATAGAAATGAGCACATAAAAAAGAATTTTGTGTGTATGAAGAATCATGTCCTTAGGAGAGAATTTGAATTTCTAGAAGTTTTTCTAGGAAGATGCAATCAGAAAGCTGAAAGTGGACCAGGGAAGGGCAACAAAGTAATGAAGTTGATGGTTAAGAGAGGATTTCCAGCACATGGGGAAAGACTGTGCTCTGATGTAGTTGTGCTAAATGAACCGAGGTAACGCTGCATGACTGGTGATGACAGTTTTGGTACTGACAACTTTTTTGTTGCTGGTTTTGCCAGTTGATATTACAGTGTTTTTTGGTATTGCTCGTTTAATACATGTACTCTGTTGTTCTTATGTTTCTTATCTTAAGGTAGCTTACTTCTCCCTTTTCTGCTCCAAAAATAATTAAATACTGTTTAATCATGACCAACCAATTTAAGTAACAGGATGCTCTCAATCACCGTTGTTGTAACAGAAATAATGACAAATAAGAGTAGAGAAAACTCTTGTTTCATTGATTTAAAATAAGTGAGGTTTATTAATTTCATGGGAAGGTTATCAGCTGGTGTTTGTGTATGGTTAGTTAGGTGGCCATTGAGCAGGAGAAGATAAATCCCAAATAACCTCTCTTTTTGTGTGTTCTGTCAGAATCATATCTTGGATGTTCTGATGATGATCTATGGGAAGTCTTGAGTTCCCAATTTCAATACTTCAGTTAAGTTCTTGATGTCAAATGATACAAAAGTCCATCCCATTAAAGTAAATATAACTATTCTAGAAGGATTATGTCCAATATTTCACTTTACTTCAGTAGAAGATATGTGTATCATTGTCTTTGATCTGTATTGTTCTTTTAATATCTAAAATCTGCTGCGCAGCTGTAGCGTTGTCCTTGGAAGCACGTGGCCTGTGCCAGGCGCACTTCACCAACTCATGGAGCATGAGGGTGGCCTTCCGTAGTGTCACTGCTCTTCATGGTGGTTCAGTGGGGCATCTTCCTTAGGCCAGACAAAGGTTTTCCTTGCCCTAACCTGTGGTGGGGCCTCAGAGCAGTAGAAGTAGTTTGGGAAGGGAATCAGCATCTCAGAGTTCAATGTAGTCACAGTGGAGGCTGAAAGAACTCTGGGCAATGGCTCCATTTGGTGACCTGCAGCCAAGGGGTGATGAAGTGTTGCAACAAAAGTGCTTCCCCCAAGCTGCTGCTGCACCTCATGCCACAGGTAGCATAACTGGTACTGGTGTTTGTGCCATTGCTCCTAGGGCAGCACTGTGTCTTTCTGCTTCTCCTTACATCTGCTCCGTGAAGGCTCCTGCAGGACTAATTCAGCCTGCGTCTAGAAATCTTCCTCTCATGTGTTGTAGTAACTTGCGGGTAGGTGGAAACTTCCGAGTTTCTGAACTGTAACGTGGTTGTATCCATGGCTGGAGAAAATCTGCATCCTTTTGTGTGTTGCCTAGAGTTTTACGGCCATCCTCCATTTTATCTCTGGAAAAATACCTAGTTTAACTTTCAGTGTGAAGCTTTGCTGATCAATATGTTACAAGCACAGTAAAGTTCAAGAAATTGGCTCCATTGCTATCTTGAGATGAGAAATTGATTTAGCTGCATTCTCTCTCTGCTAATTCGTCTGTGCTTTATGTTCCCATAAAAGGTATTATGTGCTCCTTATTTTCTAGTAGCGTCATCAATCCTAATGAAGAGAGAAGAATGAAAATTTATATTGTGTATATGGGATAGCTGATCTCTGACTTAGCTCTTAATGTGTAAATATTGCTGTAGGCTTCACTTGTCAGCTTTTCCTTACTGTGCTTCATTTCTCTGCAGAATCTGGGGACTGGGACGGGAGCAGAACTGAAGAATATGGCAAAGGACTATAACATTAGATTGCTTTTTAATCTAAACTTTAAAAAAGGAGTTGCTGATTAAAATTTAATGAAAGGAATTAAAACCTCATTTGTGAATTTTATGTAGTTTTGCAGTGTTTTGTCCTGCGTTAATTACACTGGGACTGTTTTCAGTATTTATCAGCCATCAGTTCGCTACCTCTGGCTCTACAATGCCCGAAGTTTTATTCTTTACCTATATATCAATAATACCTATAATAAAATACCTATAAATAATACCTATAATAAAACCAAAGTTTTATTTTTTACCTATATAACTTTGCACATTATCTGCTAATTTACATTAAACTGCATATGGGTGGTATTGTACTTCTGATGATGAAGGTGGTACAGTGGGAAAAGCAGCCAAAACAAATAAAAACAGGAAAGGGTTTTCCTGGGCATTCCTTTTTACTGCTTTTCCCAGCGTCCAACAGCCTGGCCTTTGTAGGAAGCTGCCAGGAAGGGTTTGTCTGCAGAATACTTTGGTGTTTTTAGGTTTAATACTGGTGTTCATTGTTCCAGAGCAGATGGATAAATGAAAAAGAAAGCAAAACTATATACTGTGACTTGAGTCACTGCTCATGATACAGCAATTATTTTTTAAATGAAACATCTTGGCAGGTTCTAAACAGCTGTGTTAAACTTGGGGGGGGGGGGTGGGGGGGGGAGTTTTCTCTTTTGGATCCACTGATGTTAACCTTGGATTTTCCCCATCTCTCTGAATATTTCCTGTTACAAACACAAAGTAATGGTATACACCTGTCAATCATCTAGAAGATTCAATATGCCTGTTACAGACCTAAGGGCTTTAAATAGCAGTATGAAAAACAAGTTAGATAAAGCATTAAGTACATGTGCGCTTACTAAAACCTGTCTTACTTCAACGAAGAGGCAAATTCATGGCGTTTGCTGAGAAAAGCCATCAGCAGATAGGCTGCAAGCAGGTGACAGACGCTTGCTTTTGGAGACCTTTGCAGCATTTCAGCTCACACTTGTAGCAAGACATGGATGTGTGTAGGTTTTGGTTACTGGAACTCAATACAATAACGTCGTGAGCAAAAACTAATTCGGATCCAAGGAAATCCATGTGTCTCTGTGTGATGCTACCAGCATTTACCCTCAGCTGGGGTGTTCTGTTGAAGAAGAGTTTTGGGCAGGTCAAGCTTTGTAGGGAGCTCCGCTGTCTCCTGTGGTGTATGTTTGGAGGGAGTGGGCTGGTGTCTGGATGGTGCTGCAGTGCTGTCTCCTTCCTGTGGGCTCGAGGGAAGGTGAAGGGGGAAGCAGAGGCTGGTGTAGGTCAGGGCAAGGGAGCTGCTTGGGTTTATCTCCCCCACTTTGCTGGTGGGCTAAGGGAGGACACTTATTCTGTGCAAGGAACCACTGGATTTGGGGGTTTCTTATTTCTGTATGTAGGAGTGTCACAGTGCTTGGGACCTATTATCAGAGACTTTTAAAGAATATTGTAAACAAGTGAATCTATCCTGAAGGTAAGAGGAGGAAACTTCTGATTGAGGTCGCTGAGGTTATCTGTGCCCTTCTCCTACAAGTGGTTGTTTATACAGTTTCTTCTTATGACTGGAATGACTTTCCAAAGCGTGGCAGGGCTCGATGCGAATGGAGAGTTGCCCATTGACAGCAGTGTGCTGTGACTTGCACCTCAAGCTTCCAGGCTGGTTTTGTTTGGGGCCTTCCCTAAAAGCCGTCTTGGCAGCAGCACCTGCAAAAACAAATGTGTTGTTTTCGTTTAAATAACTTAAGATGCCTTGTTTAGATATCTTTTCTGCACTATGTGACAACCTGATTGTATCTCCTGCACCTTTGATTTTCATTAATCCCTCCCTTCCTGGTTGCTACACCTTTTCTTGTTTGTCTGACACTCGTCATGAAGGTTGCAAGCTCTGGGCCAGCAAATCTCCTCTACACAAGAGCATCCAGCTTGTCTTTGGGTTCTGTCAAAGCAGTGTAAGATGCTGTGGAATCTTTACTGTCTCTTCAGTAGAGGCACAATCTTTGTTTTATTTATTGCATCAAAATAACCCATTCCTTATTTTGCAGTAGGTGCCAAGCTGAGTAAGGAAGACAATACGAATTTACTCAGTATTTCAGTCTGTAATTTGAAGGCCCATGGATGTATCAATAGCAGAGATTTGACAATGAAGCAGTCTCTCATTATTGATATGGGAAAGAGGTTCTTTGTTGTTCTTTAAGGGAGTTGCAATGCCAGTAGGTGTCTTCTACAATAGTGACTTGTAGAACAGAGTAGCATGGAGATACTATACTGAACAGAAGTCAGTATCTGGTTGTGTTACAACAGGGAGCTCATTGATGCAAGTCTGCTCATGGTTTGGGACAAGCTGGTGATTTTTTTTTTTTTTTTATAAGGTCATGCAGGGGGGCAAAAATTAATTTCCCTTCTTTGGCTTTATGTTTAGATATGTCACGTTGAGATCACAGAATGAAAGCAGCATGAAATGTTATGGCGAAGACAGCACAGCAAGATATAGGAGTCTCAGAAATACTCAAAAATCAGGTAATGTTGCACCATCCTATGTCTACTTTCTATGAGGCTGGCTCATTTAATGAGGCTCAATGCTTTTTGACTGTTTTCCAGAATTTGGGCTTCTGAGTCTCTGTGGCTTTATTGATGGACTTCTCAAGTATGACTAGTTCTGTGTTGGCTTTGTGCCCTGTAAAAGATTATTTTATGTACCACAGTATGTATGACACAGGAGATCCTCATGCATTTAAATCTTTCTTAAACGTGTACCTTGGCTATATGGTCTCACACAAGCAAAATGGACCTTAACTAAAAAACAAAACAAGCAAAAAAACCCACCAACAACAAAATAAAACAAACAAGCAAACAAAGCCCAGAAGCAGCAGCCAATGGTGGTCAGTTCTGCATAGCCATTGGGTTTTACTTGGCTCCATTGCTAGGTACCAACGTGATGTCCTTTAGAGGGATTGACTTTTCAGAGGGTCCTGCAGCTGCATTTCTGAAAACTCTCCTTTGGGGGAGACAGTGGGCTCAAAATAGCTTAGCCATATGCCATTTTCCATGTACTACTACTTCTGCCTTTTTTTTTTTAATTGTTTGTTTGTCTCTGGATGTTTCCTTCTTGCCTGTTTTTGCAAATCTTAGCATATGTTCTCTGGCTGTTTCACTGCATTTACAGTTACAGCAACAGGCAATCACGTTACAAGCTTCAGAGTGTAAGCACTGTAGAGGTCAGGAAGAAACTGGTTAAGTGCTTTATAAGGAGGCTCGCCTTACACTAAAATTATGTGCTTATCACAGCTGTGGTCACAACAGTAGCCAATGGATTGGTGTTTGAGTGGAAGGGCATAAAAATTTCCCTTCGTCCCCCAAATCAACAGCAGTGACCAGAGACTGTAAGGTAGCCACATACAAGTGGGCAAGGTCTAACCTCTGTGTCCCAAGATCTTCATGCTGGAGTCGTGTCATGTCTGCAGAACTAGGATCTTGCTGGGGAAAAATAAATCACTCGGGTCAGTAATAGAAGTAAACTAAAATATGAAATTGAGGGCAATTTTGACAGCGGGACATGTTTATTTTCTAGGAAGCATTTGAGAATATTGCCCTTGATGTAGGACTCAGCAGAAAGTACTACAGTTTATTTCATCTAAGCAGTCAGTAAACCCAGATTGGCTGAAGAGATTTCAAATCAAGCTTCATAGACAGCGTCAGCCTTGATCAAATATGCAGTAATGTATTGATGAATATAAAAAAAAAAATGTGTTTTTATCACAGGTGATCAGCCCATTTAATTAATCCTGTCTTCTCTAAGGTTTTTAGTTACTTAGTCATTGAATGTGTAATTCAGATGCCCTTCTAGCCTTAGTCAAGGTTTGTCTTTTATTTTTATTTTTTCATCAGTATTGTGAGGAGATCACATAATTTTATATTTGCCATTTATATGAAGTAATGTGATACCTGCTTCAGTCACAGTTCTCAGAATCCTTCAGAGTACCTTGAAAGTGTAACGCCGCTTCACCGACAGAAAAGATAATCAGATTTGTTGAAGCAAGCTTCTTTATTTCTTCAGGACTCGTGGAACTGTATCTCCCTTAAACTAAATTGCTTTAATGACTTTATTTGGAAATCAACCTCCTCTTCTTGAATAACCAGAATTCTGTTAGTTTTGGGAAAAAAAAGTTTTCATTAAATTACCAGTGCCTGAGCATGCATTTTCTACTTATAACTTAGATCAAAAGGAGACGAAAATATTTCTGCTTGTTTGTCTTCCTTTCTCCTCCCCCTTTTCTAGAGACTTTCCTGAGATGATCAACTGTTGTTGCTCTTGGTTATTTTGTTGCCCCCTTTTTTTTTTTTTTTTTAACTTCATTGAAGTAGAAAAATTTCTCAGTTCCCCTCCCAATGCCTTCCTTGCTTTCCCCTCCCCCAAGTCCAATGTGTTCTTTATGAAACTGAATTAGGACATTCTAGTCTCTCTTAAGAGTGGAAAAGGGAACAGCTTAAATGAGCAGCCACATGAGACTCAGCAGCCTGTCCAACTGCACTGCAGAAGGAGCTTAGCTGCAAAGGAAAGGGAGTGATAATTTTTGAAGGATTTGTGCAACTGTTGAAGAATTACCAGTATTAATATTAAAAAGCAGCTAATCTGTTTTTCCCCTTCCATTTTAAGAGTGTTAAGCTTTCTTACTTTGCTTGCTGTGAAATCAGTATACTAAATATTTTGCTTCCTTTCCATCCTCTTTTTCACTTTTGCAATTATTTTATTTGCGTACATTCTCATGTACTGAAGTGGGGTTTTTGTTGTTGTTGGTTTTGCCTAACAACTCCAAACTTTGGGTTTGTATGCAGGTACGGGCATGGATTTGAGACCTGTGTGACTCAAAGCCTAAATTGAAGTGCAGTGGAAAACATACAAGTGGTTGTATGCAGCATTGGGATGAAAAGGTTTTCAGCCCTATAAGCATTTGTCCTTGAGATATGAAATATCCTATATAAAAAATATTGTTCATCCTTGAAATCCATATTGCTATTTTGGTGTCTGTTCTAACCAAAATAGCAATGATCCTGATACCTTTTCACCCTTGTTTCCAGCCTCTGCTTCTTTCTATTGCTATATCAGATGTCTTCAGAGTTTCTATAGATAATTTAAAAAAAAAAAAAGTAGATCTTCTGAGTTGTTCTCTTCCTACCTCTCTTTCCCCTTCTCTCTCTGCTGGTTCATCCAGCCACCTTGCTTGGTGTTAGAAATTATTCATTCTGTTCCAGGACTGTGTTGCTTTTTTCATATTCTTATTTCCTGTGCCAAAAAACGTGGAGCTGGGGCTAGAACTGTGGCTGCATGAAGAGTTACAGAAGCAAACCTGGTATCTGAACAGCCTGCAAGAGCATGGGGGTCTCTGAAATAGAGACCACTCTTCCTCTCCCAATGCTGTGCTTCTCAGCCATCCAGCATTACCATGGTCATCACACCTGAAGATGCAGGCATAGTGCCAGCTTCACTCCTGAAAGCTGTGTTTGAGTAATACAGATGTGTCTGTTCTTAGGTAGTGCTCTCTTGGTTTTTAAAGCCGCTTTTCTCAGTAGGTTCTTAGTGGTGGTTGTGTGTCAGTACTGCCCAGCTGAAAATCATGCCCATCTGTGCCATTACCTGCTTAAAGACTGGATTATAGTCAGCCCATGTGTCAGGGGCTGCTGGTAGCATCAGTGTTAGCAGAACGGAGGCTATCGGGGAAGGAACTGCTGTATATTCATGTGTCGGTCCTAAATTAAGTCAAAGAACAAGATTATGCAAATGATGGCTGTCTTGATTCAGGAATAGCTTAGCAGTAGCTCACAGTTCTGAATAATAAAACAGGCCAATAAAAACATTCTCAAAAAAAAAGGCTAAAAATTGAATAAGAGAAATCCTGTTTTGTTGCTATTGAAGCTAAGTGGGGGGAAAGAAATTGAAAGGAAGGAAGGGAACAGAGAACTTCTGGTTTTGGATTTCACCTTATCTGTCATTAAAAACAAAGCTTATATTCTAATAGCAAAAAGACAGCCACTTGAGAAAGCCCTGTCTCAACCTGTGTGACTGAAGGGCAGTAAGGCATGATTAAAACATATCTGCAATGTTGGGAGAACACTTAGCAATGACAGATTTCTGTAAGCAGGCATGCCTTCAGTTAAGTGTTATAAAAAACCAGTTTAGACTGCTAAAGTGGTGGTTGAACTTCCTTTAACTGATGTGTTACTGTCCTGGAGGTAGGGGCATGAGGCGGGACTGTGCCTCAACAAATGAGCATCTGCTGGTACTGTTGCTTGTGAGTAGCTGCAGGTAGCTCTGTCCTGTTGAGGCTGGTTTAACATGGAGGTCTTTTTTGCATCTGCTGTCTTATCCAGTTGTCTTTTTTTCAGACTAGCTAGTAACTAATCTATAAAAACAAGTAGATTTTTGCTTGAAATGACAGCTGGAAAACTTGAAATAAGTTGGACAAACCATAGGATCCAAGTCCCTTTTGATACACAGCCATGCAACCTACTGAGATGGCGCAGATCAGTGCTGTAATAGCTTTACAGTGTATTAGTGAGCCTGCTTCCTTCAAGCATCTGCTCTCCCACAGTCTTTTGTCATCCCTTTCCATTAACTCAGTACTGGAGCTGCCTGGCATTCAGGCCTGGTTTTACAGCCCACACCCAGCCCAGCTTCAAAGCACCAACTTATTTGGAGTGCATGTCTTGCTCTGAAATTCATGTGGATTCAGGCAGTTTGATAGTGTGACTGTAGCTTGAGCTGTTGTTTGGTAGAGTGGAAATATTCTGCAGATTTCAGGTTCTGTGGTGTGTGATGGAGCTGGAGGTGGATTATTTATATGCTATAACTACCATCTCCTTGATATTTCACTGCCTGACATCTTCTCTAAGTTCTTCTGACTCTCCTGTGATATAGTTTACGAAGGAGGAAAATCAGATCACCTTTACTGAAGACTGGTAACGTTGGAGTATTCTTCCATTTCATGTTTACTAGAATTAAGTTATGACATGCTTCCACGAGAGACTATTACTTGTATTGCCTTACAGTTGCTTATGTTTGAAGAGGGAGACAGTTGGAGTGTGTAAAGGCATTTCAGCTAGCTTGGCATGTCCCTGGCTTTCAGTCTGGAGCATGGAGCTGTGCAAGTTGCAGGGGACCATGCTGAAATGATGCGATAAGAGTTGGGAGTGAAACTTTGTCTCTGTTGAAATCAGTTGAACTCCCATTAGTAAGGGTCCAGATTCCATCCATAAACTTAAGTAGGGTATTTCTCTTCTAGGCAGTCTACAGAAATGTTTCTGCCCTTTCACATTTGTTTTCATGTTTCTTTTATTGCATAATTGGGATATATCTCTAATGTCAGAAATGTAATAGGTTAAGTAGCACAAATGGCTGTTGGGAAGAGAAGAAACACAGAACTACAGAACCATTGTTGCTTTAAAACTCCTGCTGCTTTCAGTTGTTTGATTTAACCATTTAGTCATAAGAGTTGTTGTTGTGATAAATTGCAGTGATGGGTGTTTAGGCACAAGTGCTAAACAAAAAGGAGAAAAAACACCCTTTTCTTCCTATCATTGAAAGAAATAAAAATCATTTGGTACACTGCCAATGTCTTCTCAGTTGGCCAGAGACTGACTTTGGTGCCCCTAAAGCCTTAATGATACGTTGTACAGCACTGAAATACGCTGTCAGATTTTAATCCAACAAGAAATGTATACTGTTAGCATTTTGTTAAAGCTGATCGCAAATGCTCAGTGTATACAACATCAAGCTCTTGAATTTAAGCCTGTTCAAGTACTAAAAAAAAATCCCCTGGTATCTAAGGCACTGGTTTATTGTTGACTGTGTTTTTATCAATGTGCTTATCTGTTTCATTTCTATGTTACCTGAAGGTAGAATACCAATGCTTTTTAAATATTTGCACTTTTCTCCCTCCAGCTCAGTGATGCTTTTGAAAGGAATGTTTTCATCTCCCCCTCCCCCCTTGCCTTTTTTTTTAATTTATTTTTTAGTGAGGGAATGGGTGCTTGAAAACAATGCAAATTTTTTTAAAATGTGATTCTCATATTCTCAATAAAGGACTGAACTTTCCAGTCCTTTATTCAGTGTGACTGAACTTTCCAGTCCTTCCAGTGACTTGATTGGTATTTTAATATAATATTCCATTATACCTTTTTATATTTTACAAATGTATCTGTGTAACTGTGGCAACTCTGTAATCTACCTACCAGGAAGCAGTATGTCCCACCTCCCAAACTGGAGGTGAGTTGAGGATGCTGGAGCTGCTGGAGAGGAAATTTCTATGAGCATGTTTTTTTTAATATATATATATTTTAAATTATTCCTTCTGAGAGAGGGGGAGAGAAAGGCTTGTGCTAATGCCTCAGATATAAAGCCTTGACTGTTTTCCAGTACCCTGAGAACTGTGACAGGTAACCCCCAGGTGAAAAGCTGTAGTGAGTGGAGTTTGGTGCATGCCCAAGGGCTGGCGCTTTCTCTGTTGACCCCAGAACTGGCTGTGGCTGCTGGGG
>NW_010315225.1:12472-15847 GCF_000700745.2 Antrostomus carolinensis
GTGGTGCTTCTGCCTGTGGGAAGGAAGAGTAGGGGGTCAGGGGCCTGGCTGGCCACTCAGTTCCCTTTTATACCGAAATAATTTTGTTTGCTGCCTTAAGAATAAGTAGTCTTCCTGTCCCTACTCCTGAAATTCTTGTGGTCATTTAATTGTCTCTTGGAGACATTTATTCTCACTCACTGGTTTGTATCACTGTTATTTCTTTTCCTTTGACTAATACTTGTCACTTCAAATTTTGAAAAGAAAGGCTAAAGCCAAGGAACTTGGTGTAAATTGTAACAGTTAATAGGTGAAATGGGGCATACCTCCTATACAAAAGGTTTATCAACAGATCTGATAGTGCCATGTTTTCATGGGAAGATGTGTTCAGAGCATCTCAGCTGAACTTTCATAACTTGGCAGGCATAAGACGAGATGCATATTCCTGTGTAGGATCCCTCTCTTCCTCTAAAAGTGATGGCCTTTCAGTGTGAAATATCACACAGTGTTTATTTTTATACCCTTTGAATGTTTTGTGGAGGCTTTGTTTGGTTTCCCTTCATAATTTTTAATAGGAAGTCTTTGAAGTTGAGTTGTGGCTGAAAAATCTTGTTGGCAGCCTGACCATTCATTGTTGACTCCTATCTTTTTTTTTTTTTAATTGTGCATCTATAAAAATCTGGAAGGGAGTGTGTTCAGAGAAATGATGAAGCAATGTGTATTTCTGGAAAGGGGAAATAAGCTTGCAATTATTCTCAGACGTTATTTGTCACGTGAAAATGTTACATGCTAATGGCTGCAGATGGTTTACACAAAAACTGTGTACACTGGAGGTCCTCTTCTTTGGGAGCTATGGTATTCTGTCATATATTATACTAGAATGGAAGAGGTTATTTCTGCCTGCAGCTAAGTATTAACCTTATTTGCTGTTGCTAGCACAGAACTTGTTAATATGCATCTGGCAATGGTTAAAACTTTCTCCATCAGTGACTTCACATTTATCCATCTAGAACAAGCATTCTCCTAAGTTTAAAAAGGTAAGGACATCAGTATGCAGGAGTCTTTGGTGGAAAATATTATGTTTAGAAAGGCGTGTGTGAAGGAGGCACTTACGCTCTTGTTAAAGTTCAGAGTCAACTCTGAATGTGTTAAAACATATGTGTGCATAAGCATATTGTAGACACAGTGGTTGCTTCATACTGTGGAACAGTAAAAGAACCCTATAAGGTGCCAATGTATTTTGTTTTATTCATCAAAAACAGTACAAACATCTGTAAAGTGTTACTTTGAATTACAATTTATACAGTAAAAATTATGAAAGGCTGCATTTGGTATAAGTTAGTCTGTTAAAATAATGCAAACTGAAGGAGGAAGGGTGAGAGGGTAGAACAGAAGTTGGAGTTCAGCACTCCTGATGTAAGGTGAGTGATCAGAAAAGATTTCCATGGACTGGTTTGGTCTTGGCATTAATCAGATTTCATATAGATGGAGCAAACAAATCTGTGTGCACAGATGCAGTTGGGTAACTGTGCTCATGATTTTATTTTTTTAAATTGTCACAGCAATGAAAATTAGGGTTGCATTGTATTCTTCAGTGATGCTCTGTTTTTCATACCACCAGTGGACACCTCTTGTAGGTACCCTGAAAGTTGTGAGAAGCTGGGCAAGGCTCTGTGCAAATCCCAGATTGCAATTAACTTTCCTTTATGTCCTTTTAGATGCTGATGAACTGAGTACAGTCAGCTTTGTTCAAAGCTGTGATTTCTTTTAGCTGCCTTTTCAGGCCTTTGTGGAGGCACCCATGGTGTCAGCAGTACTTGATTTTGTGTTACAAAATGGGTGTGTTTGAGCCTCTCTGACATTAAGGCTGTAACACTAGGAAGGTGACTTGGCTTGATAGTTAACTGTCTGGCTAAAACTTGTCATGACAGAGCAATATACAGCCAGCTAAAACTGCTTGAAAGTTCATATACTTAAGGAGAAAGAAAACAAACAAACAGAAAAGTTTTGAATAATAAGCCTTTATTGGTTTGGCAGAATGATTTTATTGGAGCACTAGAGAAGAGACAAGATAATGGGATGAGATTAAGTAATCTAACTGCTCTGGAATAGCCCAGCTGCTAGAGTTTTGCATCTGATTATGTATTTCAAACTAGGAGATTTTACAGTTTCCTTTGAGGCAATAACAATAACAATTTATGCAGAGAGCCAGCACTTACCTTTCTCTTACTCCGCAGGTGCCTGGCACACTGAACCTATTGATCTGTGTAGGATTTGCGCTGTGGTCCGTTTATTGAAGATGTGAAGCAACATTGGGAGTGAGATTGGAATTACTGGCAGACTGGAGGAAATCTTAGTCCTTGTGATGCACGTGGACATGCTGAATTTTAAGTAATTCTAGCTTATTTTCCCCCTCCCCTCCCTTCCCCTCACTCAGCTATCTCAGGGTTCATAGAGATTTCAATGGTTTGTGTGCCTGTAAGCGTGGAACAGAAGTGACCAAAAATGGGGGACCAGCAATTGTATAAAACTAACCATACTGCCAACAGCAATGAGAACTTGTACTACCAACAACACCAAATGAACTCCCTTCCATCTCTAAATCATAACTATGGGACATCTGTTATGGATGCTCCCCAGGTGTCCCCTCTCTCCCCCCACTTTCCCCAAGATTCAAGAGACAATATAGCTTTGCCTGTAGGTTCAAAAAGTCTCGCATCAATGGATACATCTAGACAAACCAGTTGGACACATTCTGGCTCAGGAAACCATGTCCCAGTGAGGAACAATTTGAATAATCAAAGCGCAATGTGGAGCCCCCTTGGGCAGGGGGAATCCCATGACGGATACCAATATTCTTACTCTCAACCCAGTGAAAATCGATCACAAAAAATTACCAGTGGGGTCTTGCACAAGTTGGACTCCTTTACACAAGTATTTGCTAACCAAAATCTGAGAATTCAAGTCAACAACATGGCTCAGGTTTTGCACACCGAGTCTTTGATGGTGGATAATTCTGGTGACAGCGCGCTCAGGCAGCTGCTGTCCCAGAAGCCAGCAGTTGAGCAACAGCCTGTAACTTCCAGCGTACAAAGATACCAACCAGTGCCACAGCAAACGCACCAGAGTTTTGCAAGCACACAGCAAAAGCAACAAATGCAAGTCATGCAGCACCAACAGTTGTACTACGACTACCAGCAGCACGTGTCTCAACTGCAGATGCATTCTGCGTTTCAGCAAGGGCAGGCGCACGTTCAACAGATGCCGTCCCAGCAGCTCTTACCGCAGCAGATGCAGCACTTGCAGCAGGCTCAGTACTACGCTCCGCCGCAGCAGGGACATCAGCGACTCTCGATACAGGAGATCCAGCAGCAGCAGCAGCAGCAACAGCCAAGT
>NW_010315225.1:15870-36976 GCF_000700745.2 Antrostomus carolinensis
CAAATAGCTCAGTATTACCAAACACAACCTGTCATGCAGCAGTTACAGCAACAGCAGCAATCGATGCAACTGCCGCTTCCTCCGTATCACAGGGAACCCGACCCAAAGACTATGCATGAGCCACACCAGTACTCTCAGGATCCAAGCCATCCTGTGCAGCTTATCCAGTTGGGAGCAGTGCCTCAGTATTGCTACCAGGATCCCCACGAGCAGTACAGGCACTTGTACCCTCAGAGTTTACTGCAGCAGCAGCAAGATCAGCAGAAGCAATACCCAAATGAGAACAGAGCGCCATCTCTGAACTCCCACGTTGGCCTCACGCCACCAGAGACCACAGAGGATCCTGCACGGCAGGAGGTTAATTCTGTCCCTCATCGAACACTTTTGCCACCCTCAGGAGTTCATCTGAACAACAAAAGCTCTCAGCAAGACTCTCCCAGTGCCACGTGGCCCCAGGTAGGTAGTATTTTAGATCTGTCCTCAGCCAAGCTTCTTTTGCAGAAGAGTAGCAAGGTGTGGAAATTAAACGGTTGCAGGAGAGCCAGAAGGTTATGATGTGAGCAGTGGGCATCGCTGGGATGTTTGGGGAACTGTGTTAACAGACTTCTGTCTACGTTGCTGGGTTGGCATCAGGCCAGGCTGGCAGCAGCACAGAGCCACTGCTGCTGTGGGGCTGCTGCTTCACTTGCAAGCTTTGGGAGGTTCTGCCTCAGTTTCTGGGGAGGAGGGACTCAATTACAACAAAGTACTCTTGCTGATTTTTCAACACCTGAGGGATTGATTGTTCAGGAAGAGTTAGTCGACTCCCTGTTTGTTTCCAAAGGTGATACCTCTGGCTCAGAGCAAAGGCTTCAAACAGCAGGCGAGTGTAAGAAAACTTGCATTAGCCATGCTCACAGAGGCACTGATTGGTAGAGCCCTGTAAGTCTCTCAACTCAGAGGCTTTTAATATTAGTAAAATCATATGCAAAATGCAAACACAATACTGTGAGGACCTTCACTTATGCATTAATATTCCCTGAAAAATTATTTTCTCTTTTTTCCCCTCTTTTTTTTCCCCTTCTCTTCCTTTGATAGCAGGTGCAACTGTCAGACAGCAGACTGCAGCCGCTGTCCCCAGAACAAAGGTATTTTTAAAAGATTTCTTTTTTTGTCTTTTTAATTTAAATATGAGGAATATAAAGGAGTGCTGCAGTTTAGAGGGAGGGGAATGCACTCTGGTGAGGTAATAGTTGTTGCTCTTCTAGAAGCATCTTTATTTTTGTACTTTGTGAATTTAAGTTTATGTGATTTCCACCCTCCCCTGAGCAATAAAATCAAATGAATGTTTTGTCTTTCAAAAAAAAAAAGGGAAAAAAAAGGAACCAAAGAAAAAGCAAAAGCAGGGGAGCAGTTTGCTCTCAGTGTTGCATTGGTAAGAGAAGGGATGATGTGTGGATTGGGTTTGTATCTTTGGCAGCAGGATTTTCTTAAGGTCTCGCCTCTGAAGGGCTGAGGTGATCTCCAGCATGGTTGTATACCATGAGTAGGGACAGTGTGTCCAAGTACTTGTCAACTGCTTTTCATGAGTGGGCAAATGTAGGTCTGTCATGATAGATCTCATGGGTTCTCAGACTTTTCCATACTGAGGGCCACATTTTGATGAGTGTATCCTACTCATGACTTTCCTTCTCCCCATCTTGGGAGCAGCTGATAGAGGTTACTGCCCGCATATTCCACTGCACTGGCCTCATACTTACTTGTGGTTTCATAACTAACTAGCCGTAAAATTTTACTGACTTCTTTGACTAAAAAGTTTCCTCTGCAACAAAGCGAACATGCCCAAACTAATGTGTCTTTTTCTGTTCCATGCTAAAAAAATATGAAAATAAAAATAGTGGGCAGAACAGAGAACCACTTCCTGAGAGATCTGATGTGAAGAACAAACTGATGTGTTCAATATGCTTGAAGGAGTTTAAGAGTTTGCCTGCTCTAAATGGTCACATGAGGTCACACGGAGGAGTAAGAGCATCTCCTAACTTCAAACAGGTAGCAGTTTGTTTTATTTCAGTATTTGGCTCTCTCCTTTCCGTGTTGATGTTTGCTTGCTTTGCCATGCTTTGCTTTGCTGTCAAAACTTGTTCTTCTCAGCACTTTATTGTTATGTCAGACCCTGTGTAAGTAGAAATGCACATAATTCTGCTAGTTTGTAGGCCGAGAGTCTTGCTTTTAAAGTCAGAGGCAGTGGTGGAGGACAGAACAGCGTTTGTCCCTCTCTGTTTCTCTGCACGTTACAAAAACACCCTACAAAGTCATGTCAGGAGCATCTAAATTTTTTTCCCCTCATGTTTGTTTATTATATTAGAAATATCAGGAACGTCAAGTCTTCCTTATTTTCATTTGGACTACTTGGATGACTAAGGGATGTTTATTGGAAGCATTCCCAGGCTTTAATTGAAGGAGTAGGATTGTTGAATCTTTGACAGCTTTCTTCCCAAGTGCTTTAGTTTTGTAGATATCAACAAATACCAAACCAAAAAATGTAGATTTGAATTGTTCTGCATAAAAATAAGTTGCCCCATCAGTCAGTCTTTCTCTGTCCCAATATTTTAGAAATTCTGTCCTAATGGGGAATACCACAAGAAGGCAAAGGCATCTGTGTCTTTGTTTTTAGGTGGGTGATGGAGAATTCTGTCTTTATGGTGATAACAAGGGCACGTGTTTATCTCCCCTCCTGCAAGTTATCTTGTAAAGATGCTTAATATGGTTATTTATCACTGAGGCTGAATCCTGTCTAGGAGTCAGAAATAATCTGCCAACTCCATTCAGATCAAATAAGGAGTCCCACAAGCAACGCTGTTGTGTGTTTTGTAACCCTGGCCACTTCTTTTCAGCCACGGTGCATACATTGCGTAGTGTATTGATCCAGGAGTAGCCCTCCCTCACTCGGGCTGAAAGCCTTTAATTGTCTGTACAGGATGAAGGAGAGAAACCACCACAGCAGCCGCTGCCTAAAGAGGTGGAAAACCTCGCGCCCATCGTCATGCCAGTGTCTGTCCCTGTAAAGCTTCTGTCGCCTGAGCCCAGCACGCAGCCCTCTGCCAGCACTGCCACAGTCAAAGACAAGCCTGCCAACTCTGTGTCAGATGATGAGATGCCCGTTCTCGTGAAGATGACTTACTCTCCACCATGCAGTCCAAAAGTGGCCAACCCCTGCTCATCCTCTGTGAGTGCTGTGTTTCCTGCCACTAACTGTGCCGTGCTTGTTTAAATCCCTTTGCTTATAGTGCTGCTACTTTCTAAAACATACGTATTTTAGGATATTTTCTGGAATCTTAATGATGCCTGATAAACAAAAGAGGCCTTGTAGCATCATAGAATTTCTTCCTCAGTCATTTGAAAATATTAATCTCTCCTTTGCTGGGGAATCAAAACCTTAGTTGAAAACAGATCATTTGAAATTGCAATGTACTGTTCTTTTATTCCACTAGAACAAAGGGATTTAGTATCTTTTTACTGTTTTTGTTTTTTCCTTTTCAGGCTGCTTTGTTTTTATGTTATTGCTTAAATTCAGCAGTTTTATTTCTTCCTGGTTTTTTTAAAGTCAGATGTATGTGCTTCTCATTTCAGCCGAAGATAAGAGGGCACTGTGCAGTGCTTATTGGTTTGTGCTCTAAGCCAATATGAAGCTTGTCGACTCCGAGTTTTGCAATTAAGTAATTTTTCCCTTTCTCTCTGTGCGTATCAGACCTAAGGGCTAATAACTGGGAATTCTGATATAGGAAAAATAGCTATGCTTAGTGCTTTCATTTCACTCATAAAACTGAGATTGTCAGGCAGCATGAGGGACTGATGAGTACTTGAATGAGATCTGAAAATGCACTTCATTGTTTTCCTGAAAGAGCCATGCAGCACACAGTATTTATTTTGCGTTCCAATGTATGAATAGACGCTGCTCGTTCCTTCAGATCCATGCTTGCAGACTACGCCGTGATAAGAGATTACTGGGGAGTACAAGTACCTTATGGTATTATCTGTATAATGCAAACAAATACTCTTGTAATTTCTTTTTTTTCCCTTCTCCTTGTGAGGCTGATGGCCAAACGAGGGGACAGCGTGTACCATTGTGGGTGACCCCTTATAATATTTGTATATTTGCCACTCCCCTCATGACTCTTCACTCGGACATAGAGACTAATTTTAAGTATATATAAAATCTTTTATTGTCTTCCTTTCTGACAGGTTTTACACATAAAATTCCACTTTAGTGTGGAAGCCAGCATCTCACAATGCTTAACTTGTAACTCAGCAGTACAATTTTTCTTTTCTATTTCTGGTTTCTGGAGAGAAAGGGACAGTCTTCTGAATCCTTGAGCTCTGAGTGGGAGATCTTCTCCAGAGACATCAGAGTAGGTGGCTTGGGCTTGTGTATTTCTGCAACATATTTAAAGTGACTGAGATTAAATCTCCCAGTGTTTGGCTAAATGCACATTCATTCACTCAAAATTATGCTTGCAGTCTTTGTTATTGCCCAAGCAAACTAAACTTGCACAGTTTCCTCTCTGAATCCTATCTTTTGTATAAGCAGTAGCACTGGAAACATTCAAAGATCAAAAGATCTGCAGTTGCCTCTTCTTCTGTAAAGAGATTGTGCCATTGGAGACTTTTTTTTTTTTAATACCAAAGAACTGGAGCTGTGTTGCTTTATTTATACTGTGCTTTGAGCTGTCCAGAAGAGCTCCCACAAAGCTCATGGAATCAGTAAAATCAAACAGCGGAAGGAAACTAAATATTCAGCAAAGCTACAGGACAGCAAGCTGAAGCTAGCTGTCAAGTGAGGTCCATCAGGATCCAGCCAGAGTGGGATCTCTGGTAAGTGTGGTAGCAGGGCCCATAAGGATGCGTTTGGTCTTGGAAAATGGGAATCAGTTCCTGGAGCTTCAGAAAAGTATTGGAGTAATTCTGCATGGAGAGCCCATGGACGTCATGATCTCCTTTAATATTCAATGTGATCTTTTTTTCAAAGTGGTGTTGGCATAACCACACTGAGGCTAAGGTGTGCTGTAGGTGAAGTAGCGTAGGAGATGGAGGTCTGTAGGACTTCTAAGATGTTGTCTTGGTTGGTTAGTTTGCTTTACACTAGTGAGAAAGGAGTACTAGCTCTTTCACATTTAAAGAGCAGAACAAAATGAGCCCTTAATCAAAAACTTGGGCCCGGCATTCTGAGGTTTTGGTTTTAGATTTTGGTTTGGTTTTTTCCTTGAGTTTAGGGTTTTTTCCCCTTTCTCCTTTTTGAACACTAAATATTCATTGTCATGATTACCTGTGTCTGTGGTTACAGGTAATTCTCAGCCTTTCACTGTTCTGACTGTCCATTATCAACAAAATTCTCTGTAAAGCTTCATTTTTTCCTGCAAAAGGAAAACTCTTCCAAAACTTTTTTTTTTTTTTTTTTTTTTTGAGAAAAAATGTCAACAGCTGTTGGAGAGGACACAACCATGATCTAACAGAGAGGACAGAACCTCTGTAATCAAAAACTTTTCCACAAGCTGGAACATATTAACATAAGGGATACAGGGTGACAGTGCTAATGCTCCTTTAACATGATTTTTATTGGGTGAATATGATTCTCAAGAATGGCCCATAGTGTAAAGATGTATGTTGTCTAAACATACAATATAGTAATTTATTTTAGGTAGTAGCAGAATGATGATGCAGGCGTTCTGCAGTAACCCTAGCTGTGAAAAAAAAATTTCTTCTGCTTTCCACGTTTATCTTAAAGAAGATCTACAATCTGAACACCTGAAAGTAGTATATTTAATACTGTGTTCATCTGCCAGCTTCTGTGTGTTCTTAAAGCACAACCTAAGAACCTGTTTCTTCCCACTTCACTCCCAGAAATCCAGATTCCAGGTATACACAGTTTCTGTGCCTCCTGCTTCTATGGACTCTAGGGATTTATGTTAAATTATTTTTAACATTCAAATTCTAGAATTCTAGGCATGTTAAAGTGTGTGAATTTCCCAGATGGTCATCTATTACCCTTTTTCCTCCAAGGAAAGAGGAGAGAGTTAAGTTCAAGATGTGTTGCAGCTGGACTGTACTCAAGCTGATGGGAATGTAGTGATAAGAGGCAAAGAATTTGAATTTATTACATTTTTCTTCCTTTCCTGCTGCTGAGTACTGCAGTAATTTCACTGAGGTCATGTATCCTTCCTAGTCAAACAAAATAAATGCATTGGAAAACATCTTGTATAAAGTTTCTAATAAACTGTGACTAGATAATGAAGTAACTCCCAACAGCCCGTGTGTGTTCAGTGCAAATAAAAGTGCCCAGGGTGTTTGGGTGAGGCTGAACAAGGATGTGGGAGGCTCGTGGCCTTGGAGAGCCATTCCCTGCACCTTCAAAAGCTGGCAGCAGCCTCTCCATGTCTGTGCCCGTGGCTCAGCCCTACCTTGACCCAGAGGACTTGCTGAGGGAGGTGAGAGTAATTTGTCCTGGTTTTTCTCACTCCCCTGAGGTTTCTGTGTAGCACCAGATACTGTACTGACCAGGCTTATTATGGTGGTACCTGAATAACTTCCTGGTGGTAACAGCTTCTCTGTGGCTGTTGCCCTCAGCTGTAGGGGATTGTGTGCAAACCATGTTTAAGCATGCCTAAATACTGAAGTTCTGCATGTTTTCATTTAGGAAATTAGCAAAAAACCTCATCAAAGTGCTGTAAAATTGGAAGAAAACTTCAAACCATTGCAGGACAAGAAAAAGTATCGGCACAGACCTGAACCTCTCTTCATACCTCCTCCTTCCTTCAACTTCAGCATGTCCCACTCCGGTGCCACCTTATACCAGAGTCAGCTTCGCTCCCCCCGTGTCCTCGGAGATCATCTGCTAGACCGGACACACGAGCTTCCCCCCTACACTCCACCACCAATGCTTAGTCCAGTTCGGCAGGGGTCTGGTCTCTTCAGCAGTGTTATCACATCATCTCATAGCACCTCGCACAATCAGCTGCCGCTGACTCCACTGACTCCTACTCCACGGGTGCTCCTGTGTCGGTCTAGTAAGTGTTACATTTACAGAGTGGCAGTACATAGTAAATACGACTGTCCTCTCTTCTAGTGTTGGCACATTGATGGTTTTTATGTATGCTCACGCGCATGGCTGGTCCTGCTACTTCACAGGGAAAAATCCATTTTTATCAGTGTTTTTGCCTTAGGTTTTGTAGAGGTGGTATTAAAGCATAAAGTGAATAGAGGAGCCTAACCAGGGAGTGAGGCTGTGGTCTTTCAATGTGGTCTACCTCAAGAAAGGACCACCATGCTTCTCATTACATCTGGGCCTTTTGAAGTGGAGGGAAAAGACCTGGTTTGAGACATGGGGCTCATTTTAAGTATTTGTTGTTCAGTGCTTCACAAGAAAAGATGTCTAATTTCTGGGCACTAGAAAGCTCTGCTATTTAGGATGTTTCTGTTACCTATAACAATTTGAGCTGTTTCTGTCTAAATGTTGATAAAGGATAATTTTTGCTTAATAAACTAGACTAATGTTGATGTTAATGGAGAGGTGGCAATGCAGCCTTGGAGCTGGAGCATCAGCAGCGATACAGTTGTAACCAAAATACCCCTTTAAACTCAAACTCCAATCTCTGTTTCAGATAGTATTGATGGAAGTGTCATTCCAGTGACGCCTGGGCCTGGAGAACAGACTGTTGAACCGTAAGAAAAACAATGTTGTTTTTGTCACTGCTTTTATAAACTGGCTCCAGCCTAGAGCATGTGGCCTGAAGTGTTTTGAACTGGGCAGGTAGCGTTCAACTTCCTGAAACCATGTTGGGCTGGATGCATTAGAGTTTGGTCTGAATGGTGGCTGAGGACATTGGGAGCAAAGTGGCTGTGGAAGATGTAGATGTCATGGCTTAAAAATGCTGGGAGTGGGAGCCACTGCAGGTGAAAAAAGGGTCAGTGATGTCTGGGAAGAGGGCCGTGAGGAGAACATATGCTGATCCAGTACTCTTGCTTTTATATATATTATCTGTGGACCTTTGGAGAGGTGTTACTTGGTAGGTTCCCCAGGGCAGTCTGCAAATAGAATTGTCCCTCAGCAGTAATGTCTCTTTCTGCTCTCTGCTGAAAAGTGCCATTCTCTGTGGAACAGAAAGTTACTGTTTCCAGCATCTAGCCTCTTTGCTAGTCAGTGCACGCTGTAGGCTGGCTTGGGTTGTCTGTGAGGTATGGTGTCTAAATTGTCTATTGAAATTTTGGGTTCCCCCAAGAGATCAGTTAGTTCTAATATTCAAAGTACTGGTCCCACCTAGAGTGAAACGTTGCGTAAAGCAATCTGACGCAATTTCCTGCCGCTCCAGTGTCATAAAAGTTTTGTTGGAAACAAAATGGACACTAATGTGACTTCCGTTTGTTCTGCATATTGAATATTTATTTACTTGTCTTTATAGACGAATCAATATCGGCTCCAGGTTCCAGGCTGATATTCCCGAGCTGCAGGACAGATTACTACTGGAGAAGGATGTGCACAAGGCTACATTGGTTTGGAAACCATGGCCAGAACTGGAAAACAAAGTGTTCCAACGAAGAGGTACAATGGTTTGCCATTTTGGAAGCTCATATGTAACCCTTTGCCTGATGAAGACATTCATATTGATTTCTCATGTGTATACTGTACAAAATGTTCAAGAGAGTATTAATGCAGAGCAAGAGACCAGAACTGCATGTTACAGATTCGGAGTAACAATGTTCTATAGTGGCACAAAGTGAAGTCTGGATGAACCATTTCCTGGTAGCCAGGGGGGAAAGCTCGTTGCTGGGAAGTGGTGTTTTGAGTACTGAACTGCCTGGTAAGGGCAGAGATCACAGATGAGAGGCAGCTGATGGCTCCTGGGCCTGTCCTGTGACCATAACTGAGAGGAAACGTGATGGGCTCAGTGGCTTCTACCAGTCCCGAGCAGAGTTTGCTCCTGCTTCCTGCACAAATCATTTCTGTTTCTCTACCCTGGCTGGAGCCTTCTTGGCACAGCAACATCACTGGCCTGTGCAAGCCACTGCGGATCGCAGGCAGATCTCTGCCTCTGGTTCTGCAGTCACCAGGCACTCTGCAAATCCCATCACATCCTGTCCTCGGTGAGTGATTGTAAAACCAGGGGACAGGTGCTGGGGAGAGAGGGTGTGAAAGCTGCTACCCTGAACTACATTGTCTTTCAGTGGCATTACAGAATCCTTGGCTCTGGGTGTTTGACTGACAGGCTACTGTGTGAGCAGTAAAATGTTGACTTGTTTCTGACAGTGGAAGACCTTTTAAACATGAGCTGTTCCAGTGTGTTACCTGGTGGAGGAACTAACTCAGAATACGCTTTGCACTCTCTCTTTGAGGCGAAAGGAGATATTATGGTAAGATAAGAAGCTGAAAGGGGAGATATTATCCTCTTCTGGAGATAAATTAGCATGCTTTATTAAATGGATTTAGATATGGTTATATAAAAAGAGATTTCTGATTGATTAGTAGTGATGCTTTAAACATCCTGTAACATTTTTGGGGAATGACTTTTCCCTTTCATTCTTTAATAAATTTAAATTTCAAAGCAGTGCCTCTCTGAAGGCTTACTGTATATTTCATATAGATAAGATTACTCAGTTTATAGCCTTGGGGCTTTGAATGTCTCCCAGCGCTTGCTCCAGCCCTGATATTTCACAAGCTTTATATTTGGTCATAGAGAGTTTAGTCCTCTTCTAGCCCTTATAAAAACCACTTTTTGTAGCAGCAATCACATCTACTTATTTGTTCAGAACTGTGAGGTAATTGCACACAGTTCTCATATAAATAATGCATTTCAAATATTTGCATTAGTTTAGTGATGGGAATGCTATTAACTAGGGCAAAACATCCATTTTGCCCAATGCTGGTGAAAGACAAGGCACTGCACCAGTTCCTGGAAAGCCAATTTAAAAAAAAAATGCAACAGAACACAGGGCTGAAATAAATTTCACATGATTGTCTAATACAGTGGTTTTTAGCTTGTGTCCCAGTTTCCTTAGGCTCCGTTAGCTCTGAGGGGTCTGGCACAGGTGATTGAACTTACTGTCAGGATGTGAAATTTGCTATAGGAGGGGGCGGGGGGGTCTGCATTGTCAGGGGAAAAATTTTTGGGATCCACAAATCATTTCTCTTCCTGATCCCAAGGAGGATTAATTATACTCGCTGTCATTCCTGACAGATGTTGTCCTAAACAGATATTCTAAAAGGCTTCATGCTATAAATATTAATGCTATCAAACCAACCATTAAATACTAGTATTAATTAACACCATCAAATCAAACACTATAAACGTATTTGTATGTGGCAAGCAGAAGGGAAGGAAGATTTGGAAGATGCTAAATAATATCCACATTTGTGCTAATTAAGTCAGGACAGGTGTGCCTTAGGTGCTCTTCTGTGAGGTACAGTGTTAATGGGCCTTGGAGTAATTTGATGTGATTTTGTATGACAGAAAAGAAAATAGAGAGCAAATGAATTCATATCCTCGTACCAAATAGTCTTCTAAATGCAGTTGTATGCAGCAGCTGACTGCATTTGCTAATTCTGCTTTTCCCTGGTTTTTTGTTTAGGTTGCTCTGGAGAAGCTGCTGTTGAGAAAGCCAGTGAGATTGAAGTGTCATCCTTTGTCAAATTACCACTATGCCGGTAGGTTTCCTTGCAATCTCTCTATCTGCTGGTTTATGGAGGCCAAGACTGGCGTCCCAGGCTGGAGCATGGGATCGTGCTGCACTCTCTGCTGTCTGCTGCAGGGATGGCAGCCTGTAATAGAGAGGTCATGTGGACAGTGCCTGAGAAAAAAAAACTTTGCATCTGTGTTACTGTGTAGGGTTCTACAGATTTAAAACTGCCTCAAGTAACTTGTTTTCCTCCTTTAAACTAAATTTTGATTTGTTGATATCCTTTTAAAATTGCTGCTATTTGCAGATTATAATTTACTAGCAGTAAGGTCTTCATTTTTTGGTATGTAAATGTCTGCCATCATGCCTTCCTTTTCTGAGGTGATGGTGCTTGATAAATGAATATGATAATCATGAGCATCCTTCCAAAGAGGCAGTGCTGTAACTCTTGCTAGGGCCTTAGTACTGAATATAGAGCCTCTCTTTGCATGGATCTAGCCAAAAAAAACCCCAGGTCTGAGATGGTGGCTTCTTTAACAAACACAGCAAGAACTGCATTTTGGTGATGAAGCAGAAGTGCTCACTGAAATACACATGGTGGTGTTAAGCCACTGGACTTAAGTTATGCCACCTAAGCATAGGTGTCAAATGTCTCTGCAGCCCTCCGTGTTATTACTTAATGCTTTCTAGTGGCTAACGACTGCTTGGATGCACAGATTAGGGTTTTACATAAGAGATTTAAGAATTTATGTCCAGTTTAGACTAAATAGGAAACAAGCCAAGAATCTTTTGGTGGTCATTCAGTCAATTACAGCGTCCAGAATCATATACTCATTTCCAGTTAGGGTCTTTGTGCCACGTAAGTATAGAAGCAAGCTACTTCCTGACTGTAGCAGCTCACTGGAAAGATTCCCAAATAACAAGGACTCTTTTGTAAAGCAACTCCTTAACCCCTTGGCCTGAGAACAAGAACAGAAACACATTTGATGGCAGCTGATAATGCGAGTTAATAAATGTGAAGTTTAGGTTTTCGGCCCTGGCTGGGGGAGATGCCTAGTGCCTTTCATAACAGCTCTGTTGCAGTCCAGAGAGTGGACATGAAGGTGGATTGAGAAGGAGGACGTCAGTCAGGAACTTTGCCCAGGGTCTCTTGTCTGAGATGATGCCAGATCACGTGTATGAGACAGTCCAGGGCATGAGAGCGGGAAGACAAGAAGATTCCCCAGCAGCCTTGTCCTCAGTGGGCAGTCTAATTAGCAGAGCAGATAAAAAAATTCTGGCTATGTGGCAGAGGAGGAGGAACAGTCTTTACTGAAACAACTTCATGGTAGTTTCAGAAAGTGTTTTATTGTGATGCAGGGAGGAGCCAGCAGAGGCTGTTTTTAATCTTTCACATGAGATGATGCTAATCCTTGTTAACTAGCACTGAGACCTGTGGACATCAGTGTATCCCCGTTTCTTAAGCAGAAAATAAAGTTTGATTCTGCTTATCACAGCATGAAACAAAATCTCACCACTGTGGATTTAAGTACCATAAAATAACAAGACAAAGCATTACTTACTAATACTCTTGAATGCAACATGTGATTGCAACTTATATTGACAGCCACATTCTCACACCATGCAGCAGCTCTTGAATAATAGTTTATTTGTGGTTGATAATCAGCCACTCAAGGCATATGAGAATTTCTCACAATCTAGGGCATGAATAGCTTAATATAACTGCAAGTGGTATTTGTTTGGGTTAACTCTTGGGGCTTTCTGCTCTGTACTCAGAGATCACAGCACTGGGGCACTGCCACGTGTAAAGGTGGAATAGGCCGAAACAGAGCATGGTACTGACTCATGAGAATTAACTGATGCCTCAAATGATAAATATCCAAACTCATCCTTAGCATTGCCCTCGAATGAGGGTAGAAGCGAATAACTCCCCTTTGAAACCTCTTGGCTCATGAGGGAAGCAAGTTATAAAACTTTGGGCTTTTCTCTCGTGTGCCCGGAGAGCTGGGTATGCTGACCCAGGGCTGCTTGGAAGAACACCTTAATCTCTCTGTCCTAATGCTTTGCCATGTGTCAGGTTGGTGTTTTAGGGAACGTGTATCTAATAGAAGAGGAGTGCTGTTGCAAACACTTTAATTGTTTTCATTGGAACAGTGGAATTTCTCAGGTCTGAAGTTTTCCTGCAGTGAGAATTGCAGGAGAGATGGTCTCTGAAATAATGTGCTTCAGGCAGGCTGAAAACTACTTGTACATACTGTGGTAGGGTAGGGATCAGACCCAGCACATGCTGTAGGTAATGGATTTGAGCCATCACTTGGGGGGGCTCCCTGGGTGTAGGTGTAGCCCCCTTGAAACCCACAGATTGGGCCCAAAGTCCCCAAATTTGGAGAATATCTTTATTGTCAGTAAATCAGTGCAAATGGGGTATAAAACAAAATGTAGAATAAATGTCTAAACATAAAGATCAGCTTTAAAATTTGATCTGTATTTCAAAGTCTAAAATTCTTTTTTGCTGCATTGCAGATATCTCTCTATACACGTTCTCTATATCTCCCTCAAGCTAACAAGAGCAAAAGCGGTTTCCCAGCAACCAGAGTTAAAAACAGCTTTTCTTCTGTTTCTTTTCCTACACAGGATTTATTCTATTAATTAGGTTACTTCCAATTAACCCGCATAATCTTATAAGGGTCTCTGCTAATACCACAGCTATTGGGAAACTCTATAGGGCCTGAATCCTCCATAGATGTACAATAAAATTAGTTCATGAAAGTGATTCTTTATTATTATTATTATTTATTTATTTTCAGCAGGGTAGGGTAGAAGCAGGAGGACTAGAGAGGTTTGCTGAAAACTTAAAATCTCTCCTTTCATCTTGTCATGATGTTATACTTTGGCATAGTAGAGCAGACTCCTGGACTGAGTCAGTGCATTTGCCCCTGCCCAGAGGAGGGTAAATGCGAATGACTGGCAAGTTGTGTAAGAAGGGAGTGATGCTGGTCCAGGATGCTGGAAAGATGGCAAAGCAGTGTGTCAGCAAAAAGATCTTTGGGTGATAACAGAATAAATAAAATTTGTGGCTTAAAGCCAGTGTCTTTCCCTGAAGCTTAAGAGAGCTTTAGTGTAAATCTCTGTGGAAATAACTAATGCGTGCTTATATCCAGTACTGCAAAAGTCTGCAGAAAACAGGTTGCAGAAAAGTTAATTTTGTAGTTTTCAGCATATGACGGAGTGATGAGAAACCTGCTCTAAGCTTGTGAGCCTGAGAGCTGAAACTGAAAAGCAGAACATTTGCAGTTAATTAAAAAAAACCCTGTACAATTTATTTAATAGACATAAGTAACCTGGAAGTTCAATACCATGCATGGTACCAAGCCCAAATTAATTGAATTCAGTGCAGAGGCAAACATTTGTATGGACAGTGGTAACATTGACAGGAGTGTTAGGGATTTCTTTTGATAAAAGTTTTAGATGTTTCAGAAACTGAGTCTCAAACAGACAGAAGTGGAATCTTTTCACAGTGTAAGTCATTTCAAAGGCACCCGCTTTATGGCTTCTTGCACATCCTTCCTTTAATGTACGTAATGCTGCCCACTCTTACAAACAGGACACGGCTTTGATGTGGTACAGCGGTCCTGTGTTCCTTCTGTTTGACTAATGCTGAGGAAGCACAAACTAATTTAAATTTAAATGTTGATTTCACATTTTTGTGGGCAGTTAGTCTGGTTAGGCAAACACAGAATAACAATATTTGAAAGTTTTATATATGACTTCCATTAAATGACCAGAAAGTACTTTGTGTGTATTGCGCATTGCTACAGCCTCTACGTACCTAAGTGTCTTGCCTCAAGCCATGGAAGTGAAGAGCTGCAAAGGGACCTTGTAAGAGGTACCATCTGGAGAACAAAATGATAGATGAACTTCTGTGTAGCTGAATGTAAAGTAGCATATAGGGGAATAAGCAATACAAGCTTTACTTATAAAATTATGAGCTCTGTGGTGATGCTTCTCAATTGGAGTGAGAACTTGGGATTATAATGCTAGTTCTATAGAAACATCCGCTCTGTATTTTACAACAGCTTAAAAAAAACCCCAAGTCACATGTTAAGAGGACGGAGAACATGGTGATGCCACCATGCAAGTCTGAAGATTGCTTCTATGTTGACTGTTATGTGCCTTTCTGGTCCCTTCATGTCTGTAGGAATGTTTTAGTACTGAAAAAGGTTCAGAGGGAGACAGCAGTAATGACCAAAGGTGTGGGAGTGCAATCCTGAATAGCATGGAGATGATGGTCAAGATTGAAGAATGAAGGGTCATCCAGTGAAGCTACTGGGAGCCAGGAAATAAAGAAAAGGAGGTGGTTATTCATGTGGAGGGTCTACTGATCTGTGAAACTCCTCAGCCAAGGATGTTTAGGGTGCAAGAAGTTTAATTGGTTGAAAGGAAGAGCAGGTCAGCACTTACAAGGATAGTTACTAAATAAGCAAATTGCAACAGACTGAGGAAATCCCCTGCGCTGAAAGCCGTCAGAGGTTGGAAAAAATTAGGGAGAGGCATTGTATTTGCTTGCCCTGATCTTGCTGTTTCCTAGGTAACTGCCTGTGACCACTGCTGGAGATTGAATACGGGTTAGATGGACTCAAGGTCTGAGTCAGTATGAACATACTTGTATTGGGTAGCAGCAACCTCTAGCATGTGCTTGAGGTTTCCCAGTTTTTGTTTCAGCTACTACATCAACATGAAGGTGGTGGGGTTTCATCATTTATAATGAATTCACTCTTTTTTTTTAGGCTCTGACAAATGGACACATCAAGAAAGAAGGCTTTTCAAAGAGGCATTGTCTACCTACAGCAAAGATTTCATATTTGTACAGAAAATGGTAAGGTTATATCTGTTCTGTCAGTTGTTTTTTCCATTTGCTTCATTCTGTTCCTCTGCATTTTCCTTCCAGTGCCAGGCAAGCTTATTGCAGGCATGGAGCCAGCGGTGGTTACAAGAGTGCCATTAGGAGTGGTATATTCCATTTGGTGTACCTATGCATGCAACTGCAGCACCAATAAAAAACAACAGCTAAAAATAAATAAACAAAATCTGTTCCTCTTGTTATTGTATGTGGAAGTTTTCACACCTGGAATCCAAGTCACGGCGTTCCATCTGTGGGACAGTTACAGTGCCCTGCTATCATCTTGGTGTTCTCTGGCAGTTTGCTAAGAGGTACCTGAGTCACTGGTGTTGAGCCTTGCATAGGAGAGGTTGAAACCTATTAATGAAGAGAGAATGTGTTTTGGCTTAATTTTCACCTTCTGCCACACAGCAGAAAAGGCAAATGTATACATCTTGGGGCAGAATACCATACTTGTTGGCTCAAGTATTAAAAACATTTGGGTTTATGGGATCCAGGTCTTAATTCCTAGATTTCTTGGTGGTATTTTATGCTTGAGCTACAGAAGTATATTCTCAGGCATTTTCTGTCTAGAGTCCAGAGAATCCCAGAGAAATGTACTGAAGCTGAACTAGTCAACGCAAATTTCACTGGAAAATAACTACAAAAAATATTCTATGAGAGCATTCCTGTTGTAGTCAAGCTGTCTTTTTTTTCTCCATTTGAATGTTTGAGAAATGTTTGGAATATATTTAAATTGTGTTGAATTAAAGCAAAAAGTTGAGACTGGACTATTTCTGCAATTACTTAACTACAGGTTAAGTCTAAGACGGTTGCACAATGTGTGGAATACTACTATACCTGGAAAAAAATCTTGCGTTTAGGACGGAAACACAGAACACGTTTAGAGAAAAAGAGAGAGGAATGTATGGTAAGTCTAGAAGAATATGAAAAAGTTTAATGCTTCATAATATTCATGTTCATCCTGTTTTGTGGAAGAGGTCGAACTGTATGACATAGGATGCTTCCAACCAAGATGATTCCATAATTCTAAATTACGCTTTGTATGAGCATTCTGTGACCTCAGCTACACCAAGATTTTGTGTTCTTGGACTGTAATGAGATAAAAGTGTTTTGACTAGTGCATTTTCTAATTCTAGTCCAGCAATTATGGCTTTTGCTACTGATGAAGCAGGTAAACATCTAAATTATCCCTGTGCCTGTGTGTATGTGCTCCTAAAGGCTGCTTTAATATTCTGGTACAAATACTATTTACACAAACTGGCAATGCAGTTCTTTGTGGGTAAGGTCTGTATTACAGGTAGTCTTTCAGAGATGTGGTTGGTTTGTTTGGTTTTTTGGTTGGTTGTTGTTTTTTTTTTTTACAAATAAGTAATTTAATTTGACTGAATATAGTGTACATTGCCATTCTAACAGTTGGGGGAGAGCATTGCACCTTGCCTTCTGTAGACTCTTGGAGCCACAGCTCTGTAATACAGATGGAGGGTGGTTTGAGCACTGCAGTGAAGCTTCATGAGCTGTATCTTGTCCATTAAGGGGTAGTAGTTCCAGCAAAGTCAGAAGTTCATTCAGGATGGGAAAAAAAACTGAAACCTGGAAGCAGACTTGACTAAGCAGCATGCTGTTCCAGTGCTGTCTATGCACCACTAGTCAGTACTGTCTGTCTTTGACCAGATTTCTAGTATTTCTTAAATGCACTGTCTATTTCAGACAAGTGGAGAAGAGGAAGTGTTAGAGGAAGATGAGGAGATTGAAGAAGACAGAAAGGAAGAAAGGGAAATACAGAAGTCTCCTGACCCACCAGCTATCCCTCTTGTTGGACCTATAGATCTGCCTGCCCTTCAGAGTCTTTCACTTTCTTCGTCCTCCTTCATCTGTGAAATGCCAAACTGTGGCGCTGTACGTGTGTTTCGTACCTTTAGTAGCAGGGGGAATTGTATACTAGTGAATTGTGATTTTGGAAATCACTGGTTTAGACTGTAATATTTCCTGAATATCTTTGGACAAATAATTTTGTCTGCTTTTAATTCCCACATCACAAAATACAGGCAATATGCTGATCGGTACATAAAATTGTATCCTGAGATATTGTATTGATTAGAAATACTATATGGTAACAGTTCTGATTACCATTTTGTTATACAACTGTAATAATAGGATGGCTCATAAGTTTCTTTCAGTCCAGTGGGATGTAGCTGAGAGGAAGCAGCATTTGACCAAGTAGATTGTTTGTGCACATTAATATGTACAGTTTTTCTACTGTAATATGCATTTGGCGTACTTCTTCCTGCAGCTCCTGTTCCAGTGCAGTGTTTCTTGATTTATTTATTTTTTTCCTTCCTTCCACCCTGCCCCCATCAGGTGTTCAGTTCCCGACAAGCGCTAAATGGCCATGCTCGCGTTCATGGAGGTACGAATCAGGTGACAAAAACCCGATGCACTGTTCCAGGCACTAAGCAGAAATCTGGTACGCAGAGCGGATACTGCTCCATTAAGAGTTCACCTGCCCACAGCACAACAAGCGGTGAGACTGACCCAACAACAATTTTTCCTTGCAAGGAGTGTGGCAAGTAAGTGAATATGACTGTCTGCAGTATTACAGCACACTTCCCTCTCCATATTCCAGATGAATAGAGTTGTGACAAACTCGTTTAAAATTTTGCACTGATGGTCTCAAAAGAACAGTTTCCCCTTAGATGACATGTCCTCTTACCAAAGCCTTCAGAGGTTGGTTTGCACAACGTTTTGGATGCTTCTCCTGCAGTATTTACTCCGATTTTCCTGAATCTGGTTACCTGCTAGAATTTGACATCTGACAGTACAGCTTCCTGCTTCATCACAGACTTGCATGTGACAGCAGGCAGCTTTCTTTCTCTGTGTCTCTGTGCTTGAGTTTGTCCATCGTAACATGAGATTTGTTCACTTTTCCCCTCTTGTGCAAGACTGTAGTGAAACTAAGTACAGGGAGAATTAGGTGCTGAAGGTGCATGGGTGCTGAAGCAACTGTTGGAGCTACAAAATACCTCTGGCAGAGTCTGAGTAGACCATTTTGATACTGTCAGGATGTCTAAATCTGGTAGTCTGTCCCTGAAATTCTCACCATGGCAATTCAGACTTCACTAACTTCTATTTCAGGACAAGGAAGCAAATGTACTGATAGGTTGTTGAGTCTTTTTTGGCTCACTTCATCAAAAGCAATGCATTTTTATCTGAGGCTTTTTTTTTCTTTTCCCTTTTAAAATTTAGGGTATTTTTCAAAATCAAAAGCCGCAATGCTCATATGAAGACTCACAGACAACAAGAAGAACAGCAAAGGCAGAAGGCTCAGAAAGCTGCTGTGGCAGCAGAAATGGCAGCCACTATTGCAAGAACTACTGGGCCAGTTGGGCATAGTTTGATCCCTCTGGATCACATGAGTTTGGTTAAGCATGTTGAAAATGTTGGTGACGTTGACGACGATGTTGTTCAGGAGCTGGGTGATGTCATGGAAGAGAATGAAGTTATGGATGCTGACCTTTTATTGGATGATGAAGATGCAGATCTACTGCAGGATGATGCTGAGTTGTAAATAAAGTTGTTTGCTAAAGACAGCTACTGAGCACACCCTGAATGGATCAATCAGGAAACCTGGACTGCTCATTTATTCCCCACTGATTGTAAACTACCTGTTGAAAATTATAATTCTTTTATCCAGGTCTAGAAAAAAAAAAAAAAATCTACTTTTTTCCCTTTTTTTTATTAATTTGTGTCTTGGGGGAAAAATAAATAATTGGTACAAATATTCTTATAAGGTGTTTTTATCTGAGCTCATTTTGCAGATAACTTCCAAGGCCACTAATTACAGAAGTTCACGGTTGTGCTATCACTTCCCTCCAGAGGTTCCCTGTAGGATCTTGCGTCTTTAACTCTTCCAAGGTTTCATTTTATCCAAATTACAAGAACGATTCTCACACACTTCTGATGGAACTTCTTTTTTTTTGCCTGTACTGGATCACTTCCAGCACCTTCTAGAGACTAAATGTCATCTCTGTGAAGGAGATGATTACATTCTTTGTCTTTGTGCTGTCATTTTAAGGGAGGTGGGGAAAAAAAAAATAATCTGATTTAACTGTGAAATAATTACAGGAGTGACTGTATCATCTGTAGTATTGCAGTACTTTTTCGGTTCTGTCTTGCCTTAATGCATACATGTTAGGCAGTTTGTAAAAGCATTGGTTACACTGTACGTTTTAGAGCTTCCATTTTAGTAAGGTTTTGATCTACTGATTTTAAAATGACCTAATTCAAGGACTGAAGGAAGAAGATGATTGTGCTGTGGTTCACATCATCTGATGGGAACACTGAATCAGGAACACTGCTTTGGTAATCAGATTGCACTGGAAATATATTTTGCTGTGACAATAAATCACACTGTTGAATAGCCATCTCAGTGGTTTTAGGAGAGTGCATGCTCGAGCAATGCAAGAGCTTGCTCTCTCACCAAGCAAATACAGGGAGACATTCTTGCCCATGGAACAGAGATTGATGGAGAATATGCCTTCAGCACATTAGTTATTGTAGGCATGGAATGTTATTCTTGTGCTGTTTTCAGTCCTCCTCATTACATCAAATTCAAATGTTGTTTACTTAGTAAAACATACTCCAAAGGTGAGTTGACTTCTGTTTAATTACCTCTTCTCCCTTACATTCAGATCTACGTGCTGGATGTCTAGCACCATTTATATAAATTTACATTTGGTTCCCTAACTAAATAGGATCTCAAAAGAATTGTACCTTGCAGAATTAAAGGACTTAGGTTGAGTGGACCGTTAATTACAGAATATGAGTACTGATTTTAGAGCTTTCACAGGTAGCAGCACTGATTTTCTTGTGAATTTTGCACAGTAGAAGAGTATTGCTAACTTTATAAAATGTTTTGTAAGACTGATTTCAGATCTTCCAGATTTCAGGGTTGTTTGGGTTTTTTTTAATGGGTTCCGTTTTGTTTTGTTAGGGGTTTTTTGCCACATTCCTAACATCTTAAGCAGAATCTAAGAGATGGTGGATCTTACTTTCTGCTGTCTTTCTTCCTTGTATAACTATGCAAAATGAGGGTAAACCATGGCACTTTTGTATAGGAGTACCAGACCACACAAGTTCAAAACCAGTTGGACTGATTGGCAGAGAGGCACCTTCTCTGTCAAAGCCAAATATGTGAAGCCAAATGACCTGAAGTTTCTACTTCAGGTCGAATGTTCTGATATTAAAGAACAACCCTTCAGGAGAATGGAAATCACTTCTCAGTTTCCGGTTAGTGAAGTTGCTGTGTATGTGGTTTGTTTTATTTGTTTTGGGGGTTGTTTCAGAGGGGGTTTTTTTAGTTGGTTTTGGCCAGTGGGTGGAATGTCACTCTCTCAGCTACGTAAGGGACGGTGTTCTCAATTACTGTTCCTGTGAGTTTTGGGAGATCAGGCAGCAGCTGCCTTTTCTTTCCCGAACTGCCAGTCAGCACGCTGTGCCCCAGCAGCTCCTGCCCGTGCTGTGACATGTTACTTTTACAGGGGCCATGCAACCCAGGTTCAG
>NW_010315225.1:37008-38223 GCF_000700745.2 Antrostomus carolinensis
AACTAGATCCACTGATAATAAATTTTGTAGATTGTGCAAGTCTAAGTTGCTTGCAAATTGGAGGTTTTTGTGAGCAATGACTTGTGTTGCCTTTTAGGACCCTGTGTTAAAAAAAACCACAAAACCTGGCAGAGTCTACTCTTTCTCTTCCAAACTTGTATAATTTTGAACTTCTAAGGACCTTTCTGAGAAAGGCTGTTACACTGGAAAATGGAAACATGTTTTCAGATTCTCCTGTTAATGGTGGGGAAAAAATCTGAGTGTTTAAGCAAAGTTGTAATTGAAGTCAGTGGGAGTTCTGCTTGAAGAACAGAGTGAAATATAGTAGAAGTTTGTGGGCTTGATTCTGAAGAGCAGCTCTATGTTAAAGAATCTACAGTGGAACTTTTCTAGCGACAACTGGACGAGTATCATCTGTGCTAAGCCTAGTATATATAACCATATATACGCATATATATGCCTGGTTCTGTAACATTAATTGGGTGCTGTTTTATTGTACGGCCAAGAAGATAATAGAAGAACGACAACCAAAGAAGTTATTCATAAAGGAAAAAAAAGAAATGCACATTTCTTAAGCAGTACACGATTTAGGCCTCAAACATTGACTTCATTATTATTAAGTGTTGCATTGGCTGATGTTAAACAGATGCTGTTCTGCCTATTTGTACCTAAGTTGGACATAGTTTTATTTCAGAAAACATGTTTTCTTGCTGATGGTTGATGGAAAACTGTTCACTATTGAACTTATTCCTCTTTGATAAAAACCTGTACATATAGAAAACATATTTTATGAGAAAAAAAAAATCTTATTTTCAATATTTAACTGTTATTTTATTAGAAGATGGTTGTAAATATTTTTAGGTGCTTTAGTGTAAAAAGCAGACTGTGTAATTTTAGGTGGCAGAGGAAGTAACAAAATAATAATAATAAAAAAAATTATACGTTTGATATAGCTTGTGCTCTATGCTGGTTTCAGGTTCCTGCTGTTAGTTTGATCTCTGGTTACTACCTACCTGGATGTGGGTATTAGGATGGCTTAGTGGCATGGATTAGTACTTATTTCCCCTCTCTGTTTAAATATTTGTTACCAATCAGAACCTGTGTAATAATACTGCTGTTTATACGTGTAAAAAGAAAGGGGGGTTATATGACATTACCAGTCATTTTTATACTTTGGTAAAATAGAGTTGACTGAGGTTTGCTGACAAGCTATAT
>NW_010315226.1:0-8572 GCF_000700745.2 Antrostomus carolinensis
TCCAAACCATTCTATGATTCTGTGATCTCAGCTACCTTCTGAGTGCAGATGTGGGTACTATTTATGTTTTTTTTCATTTCAGCTTTCTTTGAGTTCATCCAGCATAGAAGGAGCAAAATTATTCTCTCAGATATGTTTTACAAATGCAGTTACGGTGTTACCAGGCCAGCTCAGATGCAAAAGGATCATTGCACAATATAGTGTTGAATACATGTTAAGTGACCTTTCCCCCACTGTCTGTTTGTATTCGGTGCAAAGCAATTCATGCAGCGATGCTATGATCCTGGTTTGGGAGGGCCAATTTTTAAAATTTTAAGTTAACTTAAAGTATGATATTTGTGTTGTATAAAGTATTTGTAGTTTTAAATATTTGCTTGAGAGTTTAAATACTGCTTTGTTAAATTGGGATTCCTCAATACAAGTGTGTAGGGTTTTTTGTATATTTTTCTGTGTTCAGTTCAGAAAGAGGACAAAAAAGCTTAGGGGAAGAAGAGAGCTTGGAGGTACCAGCCTGAAGTAAAATTAAGGATAGTTGTGATGGTAGGGTAGGAGTTACTGTATTAGAGACGGTAAATGACTGAAAAGTTCAGTCATTCAGAACTAAGTTCAGACAGTGGTAGTTGTGTGTGAGAGAATCAAGATACGTTTTTTTCCTTTTAAGTCTCTTATTAGAACTGGAGCATTTGTGGAACCCAAGCCTGAGGTATTTCCATTGGCAAAGCATGCTAAAGCAGTCTTCTGCCACCCACAGTGGCTTCTGTTTTTGTTGGTGCAACTGTTTTAGGGGCAAAGCAGTGAACCAGATGACTAATAAATTTGTGCTTAAAATAGTTGTTTACCATTGTCTGTTAAAAATAACCCTGCAGAAGGGATTTTGATTGGTTTTGCTGTCATCCTAATATAGCTTAAGATAATCCGATTATCAGTATAACTATTTCTGAGAGAGATCTAATCATTCATGTGGTAACTGTATCATTGATATGTGGAAAAAATGTGTGCTGTTAATTAATATTTCATTAAAAGTGTTTCTGTGTCTTACAGATGTATCAAGCAGTCATTTGCATTTTTATTTAATGAGGTTTTTGAGATAAATTTTTAATGGTGACCGTTACAGACAGCTAAGTGTACTTATTTGCCTCCTCTGAGGAAAAAGTGAGAGACCTTTTAAATATCATCAATGTGTTCTGTTCTTTGCCAGTTTTGTAAACCAGTTCTTTCTTTCCTTTTTCGAAACTCATTTATTCAGCTTATTTTTGGAAACACCAATAAGCAATTGAAACTGTCAGTGGACCAAATGTCATAAAATATGTCCTGATTTGTGTCATTACGAAAAATACATTGGTGCTTTGCAAGCTGCCTCTTCCATCTTTGTTAGCCCACAGTATTTGCCATTTTATGTTCCCTGTGAAAGTTTTGTACATGTTTTCCGTGAGAGGCTAGAGACCAGGGAAGTTATGTGTAAATTTGTTCCTCTCTCTGCACGGGAACAGTTTTGAAAATGTAAATATTTTGCTCCCACTCTAAGAGAGAACAGAGAGACTAACCCTTACCGAATGTACATCTTGCTCAACACTACGTGCCATAATGCAGCAATGACAGTTCTTACATCTCTGGTTAGACAAGGCTTCCAAGTCTTAACAGTAATAAAAAAATGTGAAAACCCCCTGTGAATATCAGTTCCAGACAGTAACTTTCCTGCTCTCCAATCTTTATATCTTTCTATGTGGACAAGAAGTAGTAGGAGTAATAAATGCTGAATGTCCTGTTGGATGATTTGGTTGTGTTAAGAAGAAACTCCATTCTGAAATTGTTGGCAGTTAAACAGAGCACAGTGTATAGTGGCTATAATTTTCAGATAGTTCTTGACTAAATTATTTCTGTAGTGAATTGTTTATGGTCATGTTATCGATTTTTTAACACTATCGGCTTTATCCAGTCATTCTTTTCCAACCCAAATCTTGGAAAACTTGAAAGAGTGCTGGCAATAAGTTGGTTTAAAATTTCTCAAGAAAGGCAGTGGTTGTGTCCTGGTTTTGCTGGGATAGAGTGAATTTTCTTCTCAGTCGTTAGAATAGCTGTGTTTCCGTTTCAGTGTAAGACTCGCTATGAGAAGAGTGTTGATAAAGTACTGATGTTATTAGTTGCTGCTGGAGCTCAAGGCCACCGTGTTTGGCTGGTTCACAGCTGCATTAGGACTGGGAGGGAGAAACCCAGTGAACAGCAAAACCCCAAACTGGCATTTGGATGTGCCAGTGAAATATTCCATATCCTGTCACGTCATGTCAGTATATTATCTGGGGCTGACCGGAAAGGGGGGCGGGATTTGTGGGGGTTTTCAGTCGAGTTCTCGTTCTTCGGTTTGGGATTGTTGCTCCTTCGGGATCGTTATCTGGGAACAGGCCGGGCTTGGTTGGCGGGTGGTGAGCAGTGGCACTGGGTATCACTCATTTGTATATTTTATTACTATTATCATTATCACTACTATTTTAATATTAGGTTTGGGGGTTTTTTTAGTTTTATTTTATTTATATTATTAAACTGTTCTTATCTCAACCTACAAGCCTCCCTACCCTTGCCCCCTAGTCCTCTCCCCTATCCCCTGGGGGTGGGGGGGAAGTGAGTGAATGGCTGTGTTAGCTGCTAGCCAAGGGCTAACCAAGTGCACCTATCACAGGTTGCAGGTGCACAAAGTAGGTCATTAATTTCTGAGAACTTTAGTTGATATATACAGTTGATATATTCTCATGTACCCAGGCAGTTCTTATCCAGAGGAATAAAAAGATCTTGAAGAATTGTTCTGCTTTTTAAAAAATACTTAGAAATAAATCTGTTGCTACTGTCTGTTGAAGATTTGGGTTGGGGGGACTACCGCTTTGAAGGAGTAAGGAGGAAGATTACTTTCAGAAATGAGTCTGGAGAACTGGGATGGTAGTTCCCCAACAACAATAAAGCCATAGATGAAGCATGTGTTTGAATGACTTGATGCCTGTTCAAGGCAGTCTTTCTCATCAGTTTTTGTTGCAGCTCTGATCAGTTAGGCTTTTGCCCAGTCTTCTGCATGAGTGGTTGGTGGTTCTTCCTTTCTCTGGAGACAAGGGAGAGGCTTTCTGAGAGAACTGGAGGCAAATGATTGCATACCCTAGCTTGTCAAAGAGAAGCTTGGTAAATTGTGATGGGAGAATCTGTAGTAGAGGGTGAGCTCAATGACATGCATGTGCTTCACAATATTTTTAAGAAAGTAAGAAAGAAAAGTAATTGATCTGGGAGCTGATGGCAAAGGGCTTATGCAGGGAAGGGAATTGCAAAAGGGACAAACCATCATAGAGAAAATGTAAGTTAAACTAACTGATTTGCCTCTTGTTATATCTTAGCAGCAAGCAAAATCCAGGATAGTTGAGCACTTTATACAGTGTAGGTTCTTTGAGGGCACATAGAAAAGGAAGGCCCACCTATTCATTTTCCTGTCAGTAGTACGTCCCATTTTCCTCCCCTCCTGTTCTTACCTCCACTGTATGTATCTGACAGGTGTCTTTGGGTAATTCTCTCTTCAATAATCATGCCAATCTTTATTATTTACCAGAAAAGACTTATTGTTTACTCATGTTTTGTCTGTACTTAGTGTAGAAGAACAACTGTATTTTGCTCTGAGGTGTCCTAATGCAGCTGCAAAATCTGTGTTTCGCTGCTAGGTAAATGAAGCGGGGGCATACAGGTAGTTACTGCCTGTTAGATGTGAGTCTGTTGATAGCCTGGGGTAGTCTGTGCTGAAGGTGTTATACAGTAGTAATACAGTAAAGCTACTATAGTTATATTTCATTTGGAGAAGTAACAGTTCCAGTTTTCAGAAAAAATAAGTTATCTGAACTTCTAATTTCAAATGTAGCATTGCCTAGAGAACAACACTGAGAATACAGGGATTTCTGAAGCTTGGAGAAAAGTGTGTTCATGAGATGATGAAACAGGAACAATTCACAATTTTTACCAGAAGAGGATTCATATTTTAACTGCTTTGTCTTAACAGAATCATCTTATTTTCAAGTTATAAAATGCTGATCATGTGTTTAAAATAAAAATTGCCACATCAGCAACTGGCTCAAATGCTGCCTTTCCAATAAGTCTGCTTTATATAATCCTTGAAATTGCTGGGCTTTTTAGTTTGTTTTTAAATCACTCCTTCTTCACAGTTGAACTGTGCTGATTTTAAAAAAGCCTTTAAAGTGAATCTGCAGGAATTGTTTGGTCTTTTTTGGCATGTTCTGTGCACGTGTTACAGTTTGAATAAAGTTCATTGTTTTCTCACTTTATCATAGCATTTGAGTCAGAGTGTGACACAATTTTATTCTTCCAAATAGTGGATAATCTTGCAAGCACACAGCTGAGTTATGCCTTAAAGCTGTGTAGCATTGTCAGGAATAGAAGGAGAGGTTCATAAGGTGATTGGAGCGATCACAGCAGCATTTTACCAGATCTCTGCTGGTCTGTAGATGTGCCAGTGGCTGTAGCCAGGTGGTGGGTGTATTCCAGCTGCTTCAGTGGATGCCTGGCTACAGCAGCAGGCATTACTGTAGGAAAGAATCTGACCCATCGTTAGCTGACACTGGCATAATTGCTGTGCCGTTCTTCAGTAAATGCCATTCTCTAAATGGCATTCTTTGTTGTAGAGAAGCAAGCTTTTTAGGGAGTGGTAATTTCTCTTTCCTAGAATAACTGATATATTTAGAAAAATAGACAAGAGCTTGGGTACATAATCCTTTCAGCAGGTCCAAGGAAAAAGCTGTGTTATATGTTGGTTAGCATTAGCAACAGAAATTCTCTCATCTTTGGTGTATCAGACCAGAGACCTCTGAAGAAACTTGAGCTTTCCTTCACACACGGCAGCTCAGCTGTTGATGTCATACTTATTGACACATTTCTGTTAGTGGAAACCTATCTGTGGTAATTTCAGAACTGTGACATTGTTATTTTAAATAAACATTTTATGATCTAATTTCAGAGGTATTTCTGTTCTGCAGTGCATCACTTGAGGTGAAAACCTACATATTGTATTTCTACTCACAGATGAAAGCTAGAATGACTGAATGAGTCCCTGGCCAAGGAAAGCAAAACATAAGGCTGTATGATTATCTTAAACTTGTTTTACATGTATTCCTGTTGGTACTTTCTTAGTATAAACATTTGCTGAAGGCTTTTCTTTAACAGCTGAGGGGTTTTTTGAGATGAAATAATCCTACAGTGATTAGGATTCTGGCATTTGTAAAGTAATGTCACAAGGCTCTATATCTTACACAAAGCAAACAGGATTACAGTATTCTTAAATACCCTACATGTGGAGGAGTCATAGATTCAAACTGTCTTTTACTAAACCTGACATCAGTGTGTCAATGGATATAGTATTGAAAAAAAAAATTGAAAGAAAATTGCGTATATTATGGTAATGTAATTTAAAATCCATTAGACTTAGTTTGATCTACGAGAACACTTGATCAGAATTTCAGTATTTGCATATATAAACTAATCATCAGTTGTTTTTTTAATAGCCTATCCTTTTTTGTTATCTATGATTGTAAACCACCACAATGATGAGGGAATATCTCTGCTAGATACCTTACTGTATAGCAAACGGCAAACAAATGAGTTGCAAGAGGATACAGTATAATTGCTTTGAGGTAAAGCAAATCTTGGGCTTAAAAGAAAGTGCAGAGGAGTTTGTTTCCCAGTGTCAGCACTTTATGAGCTTCTAAGATGTCTGATAGAATGTGTTGAACTTTCAGCAATCATATAGTTGCTTGAAACTATGTCTGGAAACATCCTCATTTTCTTGTTATCTGTTTTAGTTGTTCTTAATTTAAAAAGTTTAATCATAACTGAATTTACTCATAGGCCTTGTTCAAATGGTAGGGGTTGCTTATTAAATGAATTTTATTTCATGTATTGGTGACTTTAATGAGCAGTAAATACTAAACCATTGCAAACTGTTGCACCTTTACTTGCAGTTAAATTTCACTTGTTCCTCATCATGCATCTCTGTGGATTGCTGATATCTTCAGTGCTCTAGTAGTGTTTTCAGCAGACCTAGCTATTTTTCTGTCTATGCCTTCTCTAGATTTCTTCAAAGTCCAGACCTCTTGTGAGTCTCCACTGGGAAATTTTGTTTTGAAAAAATACCAAGTTACACGTTTTGTCTTGTGAAGTAAATCACAAGAGTTTGTTTTTTAAAAATCTTTTTAAAGACTTAATTAAATTAGTTTGGTGGGGATAAGGAGTGTGTTGTCATAACCTTTTCAGGCATCAAGGGGGTATGATAATCCAGAAATTTAACACCGTTAGAGAGGTCTGAAAGATCTATGAGATCTAACTTGGTTTAATAGAAAATCTATTTATGCTGCTGTTCTGCTGTATTCTATCCACCTGTCTGTTGCTTTTGGTTTCCACTTGTTTTGTTGCACAGAAATTGTAATTTCCTGCTTCATAACTGCTGGATTTCCCTTGGACCCTTTCTGAAGAACTGTCAGGCACCTGTTCCTTTGATACCGGTGCTACTTTACATGAAAGGTTTTGGTCTCTGTCATCTGGCTGCAGCAGCTTCTTATTTGGCTTGTCAGGGTGGCCCTCTGTGCTGACACTTACATTAGAGACAGTTTCTCAAGTTTGCCCTTTGCTCAGAGAGACTGTAGTTTTGAAGTCTTCTAGATCTTCCTTGGACACTGTTTAACTGTTCTGCATGTTCTTTGCATAGCTGGTTGTTTTAACACATATCAATTACATATTTGCTCTTCCTGTTCTAATGAGGTCTTCCTCTTGGGTAAGAACATAGTAAAAGCCATGGTGAATCAGGCCAAAGATGCATCCACCCAGTCCAGTACCCTTTTTTGACAGAGGACTGTAGTAGATCGTCTTACAAAATAAGAATGCAGAAAGAAGGTAGTGATGTGTTACTTCCCCACAATACTTTCCCAGCATCCTTTCTTCTTAGGTTATTCCAAATAACTCTAAATACCACCTTGTATAAAAAATATAAAAATCACTGAATCCCAGAATGGTTGAGGTTGTGCGGCACCTCTGGTCGTCACCTTGTCCAAACCCCCTGCTCAAGCAAGGCCACCTAGAGCAGGCTGCCCAGCACCATGTCCAGATGGCTTTTGTGTATCTCCATAAGCGTAGAGTCCACAACCTCTCTTGGGCTGCCTGCAAAGTGAGTTAGTTTTATAATGAGACATTACTGAAGTTAAACAAGTGGTAGACTATCTGTTTTTGAACAGACTTCCCAGGACACCAATGTGATGAGTAAGTCTTAAGACTTGAAGGTGTGCAAATAAGTTTTTCCAGCGTGTAAAAATAATTAATTGCTTTAAATAGTTAAATAACTATTATTTTAAAGTTAAAATAGAAGAATTCAAATAATAGATTACAAGAAACAGAATCTAAGTTTTTCTTCTGAACTTTTAGTTTAATTCAGATCTAATTTATAATTTTGTAGTATAAGTATAGATACAAAGAGACAAACTGTCACATGTTTACCCTAGTAAAATTGCTGAGGATTTGATGAAAAGCATAATCTAAATTCAAGACAAGTTGTACTACCCATCAGAACAACTTCCCGTATAAAACACTGCATGATGATTTATTTTATATGTTCTTATATGCTGCAGTTAATATTTTTTTTAACCGGACAGTGTTCTTGGATCTTTTTCAGGGTTCAGCTGATCCCTTAAACAGTGCGTTCCACCTGACGTACAACATGGTATTGAACCTACTTCGAGTAGAGGAGATTAACCCTGAATACATGTTAGAAAAATCATTCTATCAGTTCCAACATTACAGAACTATTCCAGAAATAGTAGAAAGTAAGTATTACTGTATGTTGTACTCACGAGAGTCAATATAAAATACGCTGCACTATGAGGTTGGGTAGTTACACTTCATTACGCTTATAAGCATTTGTATTTGTGCAGTTCTTGACTTCACTGCCAGCAGTTGCTGCTGCACCACTTGCTGTTATGTTTCAGTTTCAGGAAGAGTAGTTTCCTCTTGTTTATCAGACCTATATTGATACACACTGTCAGTCTATTAAAAGAGCCTTCCCCTCTGAATCAGACAAGAATGGTTGTCCCATTGCTAAACGGTAGGACAGGAAGAAGGAAAAGCAATTTAAAAATTCTCGTGGCTTGTTAGTGGTGTGGTGCAAAACAGAAAAGTCTTACTCCTTTTTGATAAGCAGAACTTAGCTAAAAGAACCATAATTTTAATATCTCATTACGATCTCTAAAGAGAACTCAGGCACACTACATTCAGAGTGGTATAGGAAAAAATATTTAATTAAACACAAAGCAAAATTCAGAGAGGACTGAGACATTATTTGCACTCCACTGAGTAACTAAATTTTGAACCATGATCTTTAAATAGTATGTTTTCATAAGCCAAAGTCAGTTTCCAAAGATCTCAGCCAATGTTTGAGAGTGAGGCCTCTTTCAAAACTTAACCCAGAAGAAACTTAGGAACATGTAAGAAATCTTACTTCCTTTGCCACTGGTGAATGAGCAGTTCATTTGTTAATTAGTCAAAAGAGAGATGG
>NW_010315227.1:0-15100 GCF_000700745.2 Antrostomus carolinensis
AGATGCAGGCCCCCCTAACTTTTAAAATGTACATCCTCTAGATATTACGTAAGAAAAATAAGTAGGAATATATCCAAATTATCTTTAAAAATCCTGAGGGCAATTGAATTCTCTTTGCAAAATGAGAGGTTGAGTTTTATTTCCTACATTTCTCTTCATTACCTAGGTGTTGTTGGAATAGATACAAGAAAGCCTGGATGTTTTAGTTGGTTGGTTGTTGTTTGTTTTTTGGGTTTTTTTTCTGTGGTGTATTACAAAGACAGAGCTGAAGTTCAGTTTTGCATAAGGAGTTTTAGTAGAGAATTAGGAGAACAGATTTTTTTTTCTATATTTTCAGTGCAAGAGCGGAAATTGCAAGAAAAAAAAGCTGTTTGGTGGGGTTTCTGGGACAATGTTGAGAATCAATAAAACCAGAGGTATTTAGGAGATTTGCAGCTTTAGAAGATTTTTTTCCCATATTTTAACTCAGCCTAAATTATCTTCCTAATACCAAATTATAGGCAGGAGAGATTATTTTCCACTGGGAGTTCCATGTCATGATAGAAAAGGATGTAATGGTTCCTTTTATTTTCTAGCATCTTATAGGACTGTAAAATCACATCTAAATTGAGAAAATATCTTGGTTTCTGAAAGAGGAAACTGGTGCAACTGCCAATTTTTAATCCACCAGTGCAAGAAGCCAACAAAAGCTTTGCATAAAAATTCTTTTCATATTTACATTTATTGAATTGAGTATATCCAACCACAGACACTCCAGCTTCTTCCCTAGAAACCTGTAGGAAAGGAAATAAATTTAACTGTATTAGAACAAGGCTGGATTTGCAATCTAAAAAGCTGGTGTAGGCGGAGACTAATTTTTCTTTAAACAGTTAATTTCACAATAATTTCTGGGATTCCATTTTGCATGTGTTTTGAAAGAGTGTGGTAGTGTGTTTTGGAGCTTAGAGAGCAATTACTTTTGACACACTACACAATGAATAGTGTACCCATTGGAATTAAAATCATGCTCTATTTGGGAGCATACTTGGCCCACGATTCATAAAAATACCAATATGTTACTATGTGTTATGTGAAGTTTGAAAATTACTGTTATATTGCCCCTACCATTTAAGGAATGTTTCTTGCTTTTAAAGTACAAATAAGAATTACAGAGCTTTGAAACAATGATTGTACTAGTCTTGACAGTAGCCTAAGGAAGGCACAGACACAAAAGTCAGAGTCTCTTGACCTTTATAACCATTTCTGATTGTGATAGAGCCAGTGCAGGTTTTCTTTGTTCAGAAGACCATAGAGTGCTCTCAGTTCACAAACTCCCCTCTGACTGCTGGGTACGCTCTGTGTGCAAGGAAACCATGACCCTCCAGTGTTTTCAGGCTAAAGCTAGATGTGCATAGTGTTGTGTAACAATCAGAACTCTTGTTTTGTGCATTGAAAGTCTCAAAATTACATTTCTGTGAAACACAGAATCTGCTACAATTTATTCATAATTATTTCCTTAAATATTGACAGAGATCACTTAAAAATTGACCAAATCCTGGAATTTTCCCTCCATCTGAAGTCATGCTACAGCAGGACCTACTTCAATTAATTTAGAAAATTTATTTTTTGTAACAGAGTTTGGAAATTTGGTGTGAATTTGTCCAAAATCATGAAATACAGTGCATCCCTTCATGCAAAGAGCTCATGGATGAAATCAGACCTATATTTCAAAGCAATTATGAAGTTAGGATTTAAGCTGTTTGATCCATCGAAAAGGAAAAAATTTATAATAAAATACTTGGAAAAAACAATGGAAGAGGACTAAGCTGAAGGTACTATTTTTATAAGCCCTAGGCTTTTCCTGCCATGTGCTTGGAACCGATGGAGTACAAGACTTAAGCAAACAAATCTAAGTAGCTCAGGATCTGACATGTGGATTAGGAAAAACATGAGGCTAGATATACACATATTATTAAGAAATTTACAGTGTTGGGTACAGATAGGGAGGATCTGAGATAAAGTAATGTAGTGTCCAAAACTTGGCTCTTCTGGAGTCCTGGAATCAATTTTGCCTATGAATTTTCCCAGTTTGTGCTGCCAGAGGACCTTGGCCCTTTGTAGGCATTGTTGGAAATCAGCAGGATTTTTTAATAATGTTTTTAGTAAAGAGACACCAAATATTATTCAGCAGAAACTTACAGATTGTACATAGGACACTGGCAGGATTTAATCTGCTGCAAATAACTGCTTGCATTTACCGTAACGATGTAAACAGTCTCTGGTTATCTGACTTCACTCTTGGCATCCTGATGCACATCCCAGTCACCAGCAATGTCAAAACAGATCGTCTGCCTGCTACTAGCCTCTGACCAAGGAGGTGAAGTGGACCTGCCATTGCCTGTCAGAGAGAGGAAAGCACATGACACAAGGCTGAGCAGCTCTGGCCTCATCCTGTGGACACTGATGGCACATACCAGATCACTGCAAGACACACCAGATCATTGCAAGTCAACTTGCCTTTCCTGGGAGGATCTCAAAGAGATTTGGTCAAGGTGGTCGTTGCTGCTCTTGTGCCACACAGGCTGCAGAGCTGCGCTGTGAAGGGAATGAAGTAGTGGGCAGATGATGTGAAAGTGTGTCCCTCAGCTATCCCACCTTCTCTGGAGACTTCAGGGATTGGATTTAAAAAAAACCCCAAAACATTGCTTAATTAGCTCACCAGACTCCCTGAACCTGGAAGTAATTGGGTTTTAATTCACTTTTCATAATATGCTTTGTTTTTATGAACCTTGTGTGGAGTATTCACTATGTAAATAAATTATGTTTTCACTTTTTCTTCTTCTCCCGCACTGGGCTCATTTAATACTCACTTGGCTTGTATCTTATAATGAAACAATCACAGACCGGAAAGAGCAGAGCTCTTTAGTTTAAACAAATCCCTTATTCTGGAGCTGAAAATTTAGTTTAGTCTCAGCAAAATAACAAGCATATGCAGTCTTTGGAGGCATTTTTATTAATATATTAAAAGGCTTATTAAATCATTACTGCCTGGCTGCCTTCTTGTCTAAAGGCTGACTAAAGATATAAGGTTACCTCAATAAAATAGCAGTCAGGTATCTACAGTTGGACTTGAGTGGAATTTGAGGTACATCTCCAGGGAGCAGCAAAATACTGTGCATAACCGCCTCAGCTAATGATGATTGAGATGGTTTGGTTATTGAAAGCAAGGCACCAACACAAGCATGGCTATATTATTATACAATGGAACTCTCCTGGCAGGTTAGACTCAGTCCTGGTGAAGGACTGTGCCTGACGGGGAACCTTGTGGTGCTGAAGTACATGGACCAAAACTTCTCTTACTGTTAGCCTAACTCTCTCATATCTCTAAGTCATTGCCCACATTGGATTTAGCTTTGCATATGGAGTTAACTTCTTCATACTTTCTACCCTTTTGATGGTGTTTCCATCCCCTGTTGTGGAAATGGCATGTACTCCCTATGCCCAATCCTCTGGCATGACAACTCACAGGCTAGTCTCCCAGCTACAAACATAAGCCATGTCCTCCCTCCTTACTGTGAGCAGTAACATCTCAGTGGCCATGGAGGGTGTCATACCTCCAGCCAGCTGGGACCCATGGCAGAGGTCAAAAAGCTTCTTTGCAGTATATAGACTCTTTGGGGACCTGAGAGTTGCACTCGAGGGTCTGCCTCTTGGGACAAGTATCCCATATTCTGTTTGCTTTGACTTTGCAGATAGCCTTTGTATCTGATTTATTCTGGTGTTATTTCAGTTTTATGGGATATAAGTCCACCCAGCCTTTTGCTGTCAGTAAGAGGGATTTAGGGCCTTTAGACTGTCTTACCCTGGTCTGTAGGGGATGCACAGACAAGTGGTGCTAAATGCTCTCCAGGAGTATGCTCAGCTAATGCACTTCTTGAAAGGATGTCCAACCTCCATGTGCAAACCACTCAGGAGAGACTGCTCGTTAGCCTTTAGTTCGATGTGACTGAAACAGTTTTTTCTGCCCCCTCTGGAGCTAGGATCTCAACCAATGACTTCAACATTTAAAAAAAAAAAGTATTTTAGTCCCTCAACTACTGGACAAAGCTATGCTGTTCTGAGAGTCGTCAATATTGTGTCAGACTATTAAATATCCACTGCATGAGAAACAGCCTCCTGTTCAAAGTACCTGGCAAATCCAACAAATATTTGAGTATTTTATACAAAAAATAGAAGACTTTCAAGAGTAGAAAGAGAGAAAATTCCCTTGCAAAATTTCTTAAACTCCCCGGGGAAAGCAGCAGGCAGTAAGCCAGAGCCCTGCTCTGAATGCAGCGCTAGGGGTGAGGTCTGAATTTGAGGCTAGCACCGCACCCAGCCCCTTCCATCTCCCCATTACCCTACTGGGTCTGAATCTCTACATTCATTAAAAATGACCCAAACCAAAATGAACTACCCTATTTCAGGTCCTACAAAGTGCTTCATTCAAATCAAATGGATTGGTACTGATTATTTTTTAAATGGCATCTTAGCTTTTACAGGACTTCCCCCCCACCCCACCCCCAGTTCACTTATTAAATCAAACCATTGGTTGCTCACACAGCCATACTTTTGCTTCATGTTTGCTAGTGTACTGCTTTCACAGTTACTGCTGAGTAACATCACAAAGCAAAGGTGCCAGTAGACTACATGTTTACCCTTGTGATGCATAGGGAGAAACACTAAGGTTTCTGCTAAAGGAAGCATGCAGGCTAGAGGGATGGAGAGAAAAAACAGGATATTGCTCTCTTGACTTCAGCTGGTTACATGTTCAGTCTGCTGCTGGGCTCTCAGATATTGCTTCTCAAATATTCTGCACTGTGGATGGACCTTAAATGTTTCTCTTTCTTCAGTGACTGTGTGACAGATGGGGAGTGCCAGAAGAAAAGTCTTACAGTAGACATACACTTTCCATTTTTACATGCTCCAATGCATGCAAAAAAAGATTGAAATGCTCTTGTAACTATGGACACTTACGTTGTTCTTGTGATCATGTCCCTTAAAGAATCATGTTCCAGGAGTGATGTTAAGAAGGAATTAAGATTGCAAGGTTAAACACTGGGAAATTAGGAAACATCAGCATAAAAATTATTTGAGCAATCTTTACTGATCTTCTCTGCCTGTACAATATTACAGTATTGATTGCATTAAATAAAAAGAAGCTAAATAAAATGGAATCTGTGTTTCTATGATTTTAACTCCTGCTTCATTTTGTGTATTTTCACAAAACCATGAGGAGCAGAAATTCCCTCCTGTGGCATGGTGTCTTGCACAGCTTACCAGACGAGTGAAGCCATGTGTGTTGGAGGGAGGAGGTAGGAATCTGTTTCTGACCCCCACAAGAGGACCTCAGGTGCTGGAAGAAGAGGAGCCCCAGGTTCCACCCAGATTTTACACTGGGAAGCTGGGCAGCTGGGGTGTACTCCAGCTATGGTAGAAATGATCTCTTTCACCCCATCAGTTTTTGAGTGGTACCCATGGTAGAGTGACCTGTGGTGGGTGCTGGGGTGAGTACAGGAGGGTGTCCTGCTACACCTCAACAGCCCCACTTACACTTACAGCAAATCTGGAGCTTCAGGATAATTTAGCTGCTAAATTCTGCCAGAGTGAACAGTGGTTTGCAGACCCATCTAGACTTCATCAACTGTGAGTGTTTTTTTAAGTCTCAGCACAGGGCAACCCCCTTTCCAAACTTCAAGGGTCTACTCCAGGATAGGAGAGTGCTAAAGCTCCAAAGTGTAACATTTTAATACTGGGGGAGGGAAAAGTTCCTTAGCCTCTTTTTAAACATCATGTTTTGGCTGGAAGTTTCCAAAGGAAATCAACCTGAGAGAGATACCAATGATAGAAAGATTCAAGCTAGGTGAAAACAGTTGGACAAAGTCATCAGCAACTGAAAATAAGACCTTGAAACAGAAAATCTGAGGATATTTTTAACTGCATCTGTTGCAATCTGTGCTGCCTGTCAAAACAAGAGCCTGTTTCATCCCCCCTGTGTTTCTGACAAGTTATGTGTGAGGTGTTCATGGACCAGTTTGGCAGTCAGAGGGAAATGCAGTCAGAGGGAAATGCAACCACTTGTGAGGTGGTCGCAGCACTGGGCACCACAACATCTCAAATCAGGGAAATAAGACAGATACATTCATCAAGTCTCCATTCATCTTTAGAGCAAATTTTAAGTAGGCAGAGGTTAAATATTTAACAGGAATGTAGTCAGGATTCCAGATCTCTGTGTAGAACAAATTCGATCAACTTAAAATGCTGAAAGAGATTTTTACTTCTCTTTCCATATTTTGTTCAAAACTATTAAAACGTATCAGAGAAAATTCAAACTTGTAAAAATCTTCATTGTAAGAGAGGAAAATCTCATAACAGCTGTAGCTGAGACAATACTTTTGACTTATCACATTTCAGAGATAATTAAGCCAAATATTCAGACTGTATATATGTCTCCAGGCAAATACTTAATCATCTGCTTTTTTGTTGTTGCTGTAAGGGTAGTTATTTATGGTAATTTGCCAGTGATGAGTGGAAAGTAATGCTTCTAATCTTCATCTTCCTTCACGGTTCTGCTGGGCATGCTGAACTGTGGATAGCACACTGTGGTATATTAATCGTTTGAAGGGATTTATGGTCACTGTTCTCACTGATGCTAATGGAGATAATGTACATTCATAAATCCTGCAAGCTCCCAGATGACAGCATGCTTACTAACTAGCAGATCTGGCTAGAAAATATTGAGAAATATACAATTATTGTCCTAATTTGCTTCAGGCTTGAGGTTCCCTGGAGACTCTGTGAGTTGAAGATGCTTTGGTAAGTACAACCAAATTATGGAGTACATACAAATTCATTCAAATTCCATAATAGCAAGCCCTCTCCAATGAAAGGCTAAAATCCCAACCTGACACCCCATTCCAAAGGTATTCTTTGTAAGACAGGCAATGGAAGAGCAATGGAAGAGACAGTCACATCTCCCTGGCAGCCTGGCCAGTAACTGTCAGGACATTACAGCAGATCCTTGCCATGAGCTCACCCATACACACCTTTTATACCTGAAAAGATGCTCACAGGAGGTAAGGATTGAGTGCTAATTTCAATAGTGATTTGAGTGATTGCCCTTGGACACAAAGAAGGTTAAGAAAGGGATGAAGAATGGGTAGACAGCCCCAGGTGCAAGCAGAGCACTAATGCCCTGCAGCCTTGACCCTGAGCCCTCAGGGGCAAAAGGAGATCTAATAGTATCAGATCTATTGCACACAGGTTGTGTAGTTAATTTCACAAGTTCATAAACTTAACTGGTGGGAATGGACCCCCAGAAGGTCTCTACACTAGCCTCGTCCATAGTGGTGCTATCAACAACACTAGATCAAGTCGACTGCAGCTTTGTCTGGCAAAGTCTGGCAAACCTCCAAAGATAGGAATTCCCAGTCTTCCATTATCTGGTTCCAGCTTTGCACTGCTTTTCAGGTGGACAAATTTTTCCTAATGCTTAGCCTGAACTTGCCAAGCTACAATCTCTGGCCTTATCCCTTGTTAAACTTCTGCCACTACCAAGAAGTTTGTCCATCCTTTTCCAACTGCCTGTTCAAGCAGTTATAGGCTGCTAATAGGTCCCCCTCTTAGCCTCCCCTCTACCAGGCAAAGCAAGTCCAAAGTCCTTTGTAGGCCATGAGCTCTAGCACCGTTGACCATCTTGGTAGCACTCAAATGGACCCTCTGCAGTTTTGCAATACTCTTCTTGAACTGGAGGGGCCAGAATCTGTCAGAAAGTGCAACAAATCTAATCCACTGGTTTTACTGCAGAGGCTTTACTGACACCCTGGAGTCTGGTATGAGTGCTCACACAACATAAAATCTGATGGTGTTTGCCATGTAGAAGCACTCTGTGCATGTGCATAGTGATTGTGCACGTAGGCAGATACTGCTTAGGGCCTTCTAGGTTAGGATGGTCCTGAAGCACAGTCTCAGCAGATGCCTGAGCCTCTAGAGCATCCTGGAGAATGGGAATTGAGCTTGATTAAACAAAAGGGCACTGAACTTACATTACAACTGACATACGTGAGCTGGCTGCATTACTGTGAAACCCACTGAGCAGCCAAAGTTTTAAGATTACATTTTCTTCAAGAAGATAAGCAGATCAGCAAATATCTTTCATTCAAGCACTAAACTATCTTCATAGCAATCCTTTTTAAAGTCTTTAAGTTTTGTACAACTAAGCCTGATTACCTTCTTAAATAGGTAGAGTATTTTGTGCTATGTGTTGTACAAAAAAGTGTGATCCAGAGTTGTCTTTGGAAAGAAAATAGTTCTGCTGCAATTGCAAAGTGGGCTGAAAAGAGTTGTTTTAAATGTATTTATTAATTAACATTTATATATCACTCATCCTTGAACATTCAAACCTTTGGAGCCCTGAAATTATTTGCTGGAACTTGGACAGATGTGGTAAGAAGAAGAAGGTATTTTCATCATTTGGTCCCACAGCCAAATTCTTCAGTGGTGCTGAAAAAGCAGTTTTCTTGGCACAAATAGAGACATTTTCTTTGAATAAAATTAGGAATTTTTTGCATATTCCAGCTGGCAGCTTTCAGAAACTTTGCAACATCTGAGGAAAAAAAAAATGAAATGGGAAAAGAAAACTGAGGCATCTGACACCATGTATGGTGTCACGTATGGCCTTTGCTTATGGGGTTTATTTAGAGGATGCTGGCCTTCTCCCCAACTCCATTGCATGGTCTATGTGTTATTCACACCGAACCCATTTGTTAAGGCCAGATATGACTAAGGGCAGCTTTGTACTTCTCCAGCAGCTCACCTGCATGTATCAAATTCTCCACCTTCCAAGACACTATTGTGGGATACAAAAAAGCAGTCATGCCCTACACTGCCTGATTCATGATTTTTGGGTAGTTCTGTCATCTCTGTGGCATACGATTCTTTCCTCATGGTGCAAACTGTGGCCAGTGCATGTATGTGTGCAGCAGATAACTTTTGGGTGGAATTCATTTAATGTAAAGCTAGAAGTCTGAGGGTTGGCTGGATCTTAAGTTTGTTATATGAGCACCTTTCACAGTCATGGGACAGCAATAGGAACCTTTGGAGGGTGATGCACCCTCCCTGTTGCATAGACTTGTGCCTGTTCCTCCCAACTGACTCCTGTGGGAGCATCACTAGCTCTCTAAAGCTGACGTCTGAGTGGCATGGCTCAGGTTAGGTCCACTGGACCTCACTTCTGGGGATTAAAGTGAAATAGCATTCTCTTACAATTCAGTACTCGATCAGGCATAAAAAGTCGTGGCTGTTTCTTTGTACATCTTTCCCACATCCAGGCACAGGTTTAGTTTTGACAAGGTAGGGGCCAGAGCCAAACAATTGTGGGTGACAATCAATAGGGATTATTGTTGAGGGTACAGTTGTAAAACTATTACTAGGAAGAAAAAAATAGAGGCTGTAGACATTAAAATTAATGTTTATGAAATGTTTGCCAAAAAATAATTTATTAGACAAGTAACACCAGTCCAGTTTTCCTCATAATTCTTTGTTTATATCATGCAGCATTCCTTCACTTACATTTGTGATATATCACTTGTTTCTTTAGGACTACTTCAGCAAATAAGAAGACCATTTTAAGTCCTAACAGGACCTCTGGGACACAAAACACTGTCTACATACTTTGAATTAATTCACCTTTAAAAACATAAAATAAACCATGAACTGATCAGATTCCTCATTGAAACTTGCCTGTAAACCACACGTATTTTTTAATCCAGTTTCTCAAAATGTCTTCCCTATTACACCAACCTTTTCCAGCATTTTTTTGTAATGTTAGAGACACAGCAATAAATCAAGAGCAATAACTGTATTTCTAAAATGCAGTAAAAGAAATCCTTAGAATGTTAAAACTACAAGCATACATAGTCACATGTTTTATTACCTGTGTATATTTGCAATAGGCAAAGTGGTACAGCTAAAGAATATTAATAAGAGAAAAAAAAAACCTCAATAACATTCACATATCTGGAGAACCAATTTTCTTTCAACCAATTATGACATGTCCCTTGTACAAAGTGTTGAGGGGGACCAAGGGATAATGCAATAACTCATCTCATAGTCTTTATAATTTTTTGTGGTCTGGTTTGTAATATTTGTAATTGGTTTTACTCTACATGTGCCTGAAACAGATGCAAAAGCACATTTTAGGGAAGAAAACCAGCAAAATCTCTTGGGATTTTAGATGTTTCAGGTGGAAACATTCAAGCAACTGTGCCTGTCTCAGTTTGCCTGGGCAGCAACAGTCCCAGCCACTTTGGCAGGGCAAGAATGCTGCTCTGCACATATCCCAGTGAGTCATGGAGTAGGACTGACTACATGGAGGTGCAACGCACCATTCAGTGAAGGTATAGCATGAGAATATACAAAGTGTGGGTCCTTTAGAAGGTAGAATTGTTATTAAAAAATAAATGTGCTGTCTATCCTGCCTGCTGTCTGTACCCCTAACCCCACCAGCATACATCTTCATGCAAAAAGCTAATAAAGACTTCCAACAAAAAGTGTCTATGGCTCAACAGAAACAGTAAGAAATCTATGAAAAGGAAAAGACTGGAATTTACAGCATGGAAAGGAGAGAACAGAGCACCCATAAAACAAGGTCAAGTGTAAACTGAAGAAGAGAGCTACAGAAGAATTTAAGTGTGCCTTGCAAAGGGGGATAAGAAAAAGCTCTATAAGTAGGTCAAAAGGAGGAATACACCCACCCTCTGGGAGGGTGGTAGGAAGCACGTGGCTAAAGGGTGCACTCATGCTTGGGTATACTGAATGTGGATTTGCAGAAAAGCTTCTGATAAAGTTCCACACCAAAGGCTGTGAAAGAAGTGATGTTGCTGTGGGACTGGAGAAAGGTCCATTTGTGGACAGAAAGTTGGTTGAAGGTTTTTCTCTAATCTCATATCATCACACAGTATATATGGGTTTTAGTAGATAAAATGGATGTGTAATGTTGCCCTATTCTGTCAAGAAAACCTATTTCTTTCTTTCTGCTATTGTGTCCTTTAAAGTTTGTATTATGAATCAGTCTGCATCTGCACTTACAGGAGCTCCTTTTCCCTGCCCAGGCTTGCTTCAGCTCCCAGATTTTTCCTGCAGCTGTTAGAGAAAAACCCCATAGTTACTGCGATGGCACTGACCACAAAGTGTTAAAATGAACATTACTTTTTACACTAAAAGAAAACTATGCAATGGCTGTGCTGCTGTGTTAGCCACCTGTCTGCCCCCTCTCCCTCTCCTCATCCTGTCCACCTGCTCTTCAAGGCATGACTTTTCCTCATCTGCACACGTCCCAAAGCCAGCCTGGAACCAGCCTCCCACAAACTTACTTGCTAGGTGTTTTGAATTTTGTGGTTGGCATGTGCTTCTGCCATTAGATATGTTAGGAAATCTTGCCTAAAAACACATTTTGAAGTTAAAGGTTTTTTTCCATTTGTTGTTCCCACAAGATTTTTCCCATCTTAGGTGTTCTCTCATTTCTACTGGAAGAGAAATTGATGCTTGGACTAATCACTGAATGGTGTCACTTGAATATAACAGTGTTGAGAACCAGATGTTATTTGCACACACTTATGCACTGTCAGTGCTGCATGTGTAGCATTAATGTATGCAAGTTGTTCATATAGACATTTCCCAGTCTTCCCAACTCAGCATGGACTGTGTCATTCAGCTCTGCTGGAAACCTCTAACTATTGGTATTAAATGATTTTCATATAGAGAAAAATGCAGGCGCTACTGGCTTGATCTGAGTTCTTCTACAGTGTCTGTGTGTGCATTTGTATATGAGGTTGTTCATTGCTACACATACACATTTTCTGGGCAAAATAGGATTGCATTGATTTACAGTAGATAAACATGTGCCTTTGAATATGTTGATTTTATTTGTATGTCATACTTTCCTTTTTTTTCCTCCTTCAATATCTTGATTTAGGGCTTATTAAATTGCTATTAGAAAACACTACATGGCAAATATTATCTTGATGGCTCTGTGTCCAAGGTGCTTTAATGATGAAGAAGGAGAAAGACAATGAAATTATGGCATTCTGTTAAAATGAGCTGCTTATTTGCTACAAACCTCCATATAGCAGGTTGGGAGACCTGGTAAAAATACCTAGAAAACCACTAGGAATTCAGAAAATGTTGGAATGTGTTTGTCCTCATAAAAGACACCCTTCTTGTCTAGAAGACTCCTAAAATCTTGACAGAACAGTTCCTATTTTGGAGGTCGAGAGAGCTGGCGATGGTTTGCTGAGTTAGAAGATGTAGCAAGAAGGTGCAGAATGTGTTAACACAGAGCCTGGCTTATCTTCACAGCAACAGAGGCCGTTTATAAAATCACACTATCAGCACCAGCACACAGACAACTTAGAGGAGTTTCAAATATTCTGGGAAAAAAAACCCCACCTTTAATTCAAATTCAGAAGGAGTTGCTCCACTGCTGCTAAAAAGGATGGAGTTTGCTGTCCTTGGGATGGAAATGGTGATGAAGCACCTTGTGGGACCATATTTTCATCTTCACAAGGATTATGTGAAGATTTATGAGAGCCTGCTGATTCTTGCAGGTGCTTCAGAAATGCTGACTGAAGAAGAAGCTGCACTGGGCTTGGGTCTGTATAATTTCTGATCAACTCATGGGAACTATGACTCAGAGGACCATACTGAGTCCCTGATGGTTCAGACTCTCTTCTTAAATGTCCAGAGGTAGACTCTGTCTTTGGGTTGCTGAGATGCTTGTGACAAATATTTAGAGTTGATCCTGCCAGGCACTGAACACTCTGGATGGAGTCAGCAATAAATGTAAGCACAGAACTGGTTCCTTTGACAAAATGATTCAAGTGTTTAAACCCACGATCAGACCTCTTGCTGGACTAAGTCAATGTACCCTGCTTTAGGCATTCCCCACCCAAAGATCTTACATGAAGTATCAGTGACCTTAACAAGCATGGTGTTTTTGCTGGTCCAGCATACATGAGGAGAGATTTTGTAAGAGATGGATCTGAGGGATCAGGGTGAGAGGATCATAAAGTTGTGAATTCTGGGTCCTCCTAAGCTTGAGAGGGGAATGAATTGAAAACTCTTCTCAAGGGAGATCAAGTTGCTGTGCTGTAATCACTTTAGCAGGGTATCCTCCACAGCCAGGAGCCCATGAGAAATTAGCTTGTCATTAGGGCACTTAGCAGAGGGGCAGGTCCCAGGGGCACAGACCAGGTTTTTCTGATCCCTTTTTGAGCCTATGCACCTTGCTTGAAGAAAAGGTACCACAGTGTTATCCTGGATCTCATCCTTCATGCTTCTGCATGTGCAGATGAGCTGATCTCCTTTTCTGAGACCAGCAGTAGTAGCAATTCTTAGAGTGCACTGAAGTCCTCTGCCTACCAGTTGGGACATTTTCCCTTCATCGTGGAAGTGGTAATTAACGCTAGCTGGGAGAATCACCTCTCTGAGAGCAGTGTGTCCTCAGTGACAGGTACTTGCCAAGCTGCAGCAGGATCAGTTTCTGCCAGCTTCCCTGACATCTTCCAGTGGCAGAAAGCAAGGGAGCCTTCCCCAGCGCCCCCCGACCTCCTCTGCCAAGGAGAGGAATGCCACATCCCCTTCCAGGATTGTGTCAACCCCCCAAACTGCCATACATCTCACTCGAACGCCTTTCCATCTGCTGTCCTAAAAGTTTAATAAAGGTAATGACAGTTGTCTGCCCCAGGCCATCCCTGTGAGCCAGCAAAGCGTGCTCTGATCTTGTAAATCACATTGTAAATTGCCTACATATCTCTCAGATTTTGTTCGTTTATTTGTTTCAGTTTTCCTCTGCAGCACTCAGCTGGTGCTGGACAAGGGAGACTGGATCAGACCAGACTGACCACGGATTTCAGCCAGCATGGCAAATCTGGAACAATTTCTCTTTAAAAAAAAAAAATAAAAAAAATTTGCAACACAGCAGCAGCAAGTTAGCTTTTGAGCCAGCACCTCACAGTCCCTTGTGACTATTACAGATATAAGAATCATGTGATGTTGCTTGGTAACACTCAGATGTAAGTACTGTAGATGTCACAAGGACCGCACTGTATTTAATCAAAAGTAACAAATACTATATAAACACACCGAATTCAGGGGCATCTGCTATTAATTCAACAGAGCAAGGGCAATAGTGCTACTCATAAATTTGAAACTCTCTACATACTAAATAGGAATTGCTGACAACACAGCACTTACCATAAACTCTGTAAAAGTGGGGAAAAATATGATTTGCTGGCCATTGATAAATCAAAGAAATGAAACCTATGGTGTAAAACTAAGACACAGTGAAGGCAGTCTGTCAGAATAAAACAAAACAGCATCCAAATTAACCCGAGCAAGATCCAGACTCAGGCTATAGCCACAGATCAAAACATTCCTCTGCATATAAACATCCTGCCATGGGGGCTGATCAACAGCTCACATTAGTAATACTATATTCCCCGAGAAGGGCTTTCAAGGCACACATCAGCACAAAAGATGTGAAGTTCAAAGCCAACAATAAGAAAACAATTAGAAACAGACATCTCCTACTTAAGGACTCCACCAAGAATGGCAAGCTTTTTTATTAGCACAATAATCCCTGCAGTGGCAAAGGAGAGCACTCAGAGAAGTCAGAGAAGAGACAAAATAGTCTGCAAAAATTAGAATAACAATATACTAGTGGACAATATTTTATACATGCAGAGAGGGAAACAAAAACCAGAGAAAGGATAACACAGCAATAAATACACAAAAAGATTCAGACTTTAATGCCTCTCCAAATGGGCTTCAGTTTATTTTATGTATTTTTATATTGCTCCTAGCCCAAAATTGGAACACTTTGTGGTCTTTAATGCATTTATGAACATGAAACCTTTCAGGTAAAAGGATTATCCCTATTTTACATGCAGGAAAGTGAGATCTTGCACAGGTACCCTGTGAGGAAGCAGTGAGCTGAATCCATCCTTTTCAGTGTGAGGTCAGTCTTGGACCACGCTTCCTTTCTTTCCTGTAGTTTTTCTCTAATCTCATATCATCACACAGT
>NW_010315228.1:0-4850 GCF_000700745.2 Antrostomus carolinensis
TCTGTGATTCTAAGTGAGCTCTGAGCTCGGGGTGAGCGATGGTCCCTGGAGTGCCTTCCTAGTCAAGATGTCCTCCCGTGCACCGCATGCTGCAGAGAGCAAAGCTTTGTCCGGACTTTCTGGAGTATTTCTGATGACTTGTCTTCTGTTGCTTTGGGTTTTTTTTTCTATTCTGCTTCTCTGCAGAGCTCTGTAATAGACTATACAGGATCCAGAAAATGTTAAGCACAGCATTTTTTCCCCTCTTGAGACGAGGAGACAGGCCCCCAGCCTACAGGCAGTTTTCCTTAACATTTATTGAAACCTTTCAGCTTCAACAGCTCCATATGTGCCTGTGCTGAACCAGAAGTGCCAAACTAATTTTTTACAGGTGGATAAATGAAGTGCCTGAGTGTTTGCACATGTGCCCTATTTATTGCAACCCACACTGTAACATATTAGCTTGAGCCACAGGCCTTTGTCTCGTGTAAGAAAGTGAAGTAGAATAAATGAGTGCAAAGCACTGCTGCTCCTAAGAGAGATTTATTCTAGCTAGCTGGAGGTTGAGTAGTCCTGAAGCAGATTTTATGCCGCAGGGCAGTACAAGCCCCTGAATATGTAGGCACTGAGTGATTATTTCAAATATTTTGCTATGTGAAAGGGTACAGCTCCTGGGAAGAGGCAGCTTTCCATTTGCAATCTTCAAGTCCCACTCAAGCATCATACCTACCATGATTTTTCTTCCCTAGAATGAAGGGTGGGAGAAAACTAAGGGATATTTTCCCATGTCAGTGATGTTTTGGAGTGGTTTAGTGGGTAAATCCATTAGTGGTGACTCCAGTTAACCATGATAGTTACACATGCTGAGTTTCATCAAGGCTTAATGACAAATGGACTAATCACTATCTTGTTTCTGTTAATTGTTAACAATGATGTTTTCCACTGTTACCACATACAGCCTTGCTAAGGTGTGTGCATCCTCCTCGCCCACCCAAGGCTGGCTTTCCCCACCCATGTCACCCTCTCACTTCATGTCACACAGCTGATTTTCTCCCACACTCCTGGTCCTGCACTTTGGTCCTGGGCCATCCCATAAACGCCTGCTGTGGACACACACACCGTGGGCTAATTAACACCAAGCAGCTCCATGGCTTTTAGTACAAAGAAAGAACAAAAAGGAGGTCCCTCCCAGAGCTTGGGTTTGGCAGATTCTGGGATGTGGGAAGGGTTTTGGTGTGGGGGTTGGGTTTTGGTTTTTGTTTTTTTCCTGTAGAAAACATGAAGAGGATTTTCTATTTTGGAAAATCAGAAGTGACTGAAGAATGACAAAGGGAAAACAAGGTGAGGATATGTAACACTGGGTTGCCAAGAAACTTCCTGGCATGCTGATTCTGTAAGCATACCATTAGAAACTAGTTCTGAAACAAGTTGTGGGTCTTTTTATGTTCTTGACTTACAGGGCAATTTAAACATCAAATGATTATCTATTCCGCTATCCATGATGTTGGTATGAATCAATGTGCTATTTTTTGTAGTAAATAGAAGTAGTGAAATTGTCTTTATCTTTTTTTTTTTTAATGTGGATTTCTTAGATGTTGCTCCCGTTCCTGTAAGTTCCAGAAGTTGATGTGTTATTTTTGACTGAAATGAGCAATGTTAAGGCATAACCCACCTCATAACGGGCTGTTGTCTGATCTCAGCTCCACTTCCATGAGAGTGAAATACATGTTGAACTGTTTTGCTGAATTGTGGTATTTATGATTTAGACTTGCAACATCCGTTCTGATGTTTTACAGTAATAGGAGTCTAAGAATATCCGGTCAGACTGAATAACTCTTAGCAGTTACCAGCTGCTGCATTTATCTGTGGAATCAGTTCATGTCATTCATTAAGGATCTTTTAATCTTACGCACAAATTTGCTGCAATTTAGCTTTTGTCCCAAGAATTTGGGCTGTATTTTGACCTCTGACTCCTGCAGAGGCATTGTCAGCTGATGGGAACCAGAGTAGGAAATAGCTGAAAAGATAGATTCTCTTTGTCATAACATAGCACAGTGTAATTTCTTGGGAAAAGATAACTCCATTTCTTCTAACAGTAGCAATTTACCTTCCACCCTGGAGTATCTGATTTTCACCTCTTACACCTCTTTCATACCAGCGTAGTTTTAAGAGCCTCAGTAGACTTTTGATTTAGGCATAAATGCAGCAATGTGATTAAACACACACTGATTTCAATCAGGATGAAGCCTGTACTTAAAGCTAATTATGTGCTTAAATATGCTGCTGAAGATGACTTTTCCATTGATTTATGCAGGGAGAAAATTAGGTCCAAATATACATAAGAAAAGAGACAGGTACCTATTTCTTTTGAGATACTATATACTATCTCCTCCTCTTTTCCCCATTCTCTGTACTGAAAGACTATCTTGGTTTTGGATTTCCAAAGACTTGATGATGAAGTTTTCTGCAGCTATGCTAATGTCCCCAGATTTATGCCAATAAATCTAATCCATATGCTTTCCATCTTTCCTTAGCAGACTCACTAGACCTACAGTAGCTGTTAAAGCAGTTTTGCTGCTAAAACTTCTATTTAGGTGTTTTGGTTTTTTTTCCTGTTCTATCTTTTGGAGAGATTGATGTCTGCAGAGCCTGCTAAGCTTTAAATCTTTGGGTTTCTTCAGCCTCATAATCAGTGATAACGGGGCACTCACTGCTGTCACTGAGCCTCTGCAGGATATTCCAAGCTGGCCTGAGCTCAGTGAACTCTCTTCTCACCCCTTTGTGAGTGCAGCCACCTCCTCTGCTCCAAAGACGTGGGGTAATGAGGGGAGGCCAAAGCCTTTGGCTTTTCACAGCACTCTCTAGTATTGGAGCATTTTTTACCTGTTTTCCAAAGCTCAGGGCCTGCCCCAGTGTGGGCAGACTGGGCGATCTGCCCAGCCATCGCTAACTGGTGTAAAAGTAGGTGGTGCTTCCAGCCTGTTCCTGCCTAAGCTCTGTTCCTAGGGTTGCTGTTCTGCAGCCACAGTTGCTGTTAGTGGGAAGGGGCCCTCTTGCTGGCAGTTGCAGTAGAGCACCTGAACAAAACCCAGTGAACACGTTTTTTGTTCATTTCCAGGTATGGTGCTTTGCTGAGGATTTATCTGACTTTGTGGCTATGCCAGGAGAGTAAATAATGCCTTATTGTAAGATATGGGAAATCTTTCCCCGTGCCAGGTCAGTTTACAATCCCTCACAATCTACAAAGATAAACTTTGCCCACAAGTCACAAAACTGCTGCAATCAGGACAATTCATCCACCCCTTATATTGAAGTTTATTAAAAACCCCCTGCCTTTCCTGTGGAGCAGTGATAATCAATGGCAAATATTAACACAAAAGGTATAAATCCATAACAGGCCCTCTGGCACACTGCTTGATACTTGCGCTGAGTGCGGTTGTACTTCTGCCCTAAGTCTTGGTGCTTTGTTGCCCTGCCCTTGAGCTACTCACTAATACCTGTGCAAAGAGTGCCTAAAATATCAGCACACCAGAGTATGCCTTGATAGCCAAATGATGTACAGCAGCAGCACACACTTCACTGAGCCCAGAGTGAGTGTGGGCAGCTCAGTCAGCTTTGTCTGGTCACACTTCTTGTCTTCCCAAGGCCATTGTGTCCCTGCAAGTAGGGCAGAGAGGCACATCACGCCCCAGGCAGCCTGTGCAGCCCCCGTAGTGCATTGACACTTGGGGTCAGAAGTGTGCTTAATTCCTGCACAGCTATACTGGATGGCAGAAAGGGGGGGGTCCCTTCTAAGTTATTTGCAAAAAAAGGGCATAATCTGGTTTTGAGGGTGGAGGTACTGAAGTGCATGAGAAGAGGCTCTGAGGTAGGAGCATGGTGGGCTGGGCAAAGTGCATGAGAAGAGGCTCTAAGGTACCGAGGCTCTGAGGTAGGAGCATGGTGGGCTGGGAAGGTGCTCCCCTCTGGAGCACTAACGCATAGCTGTGCAGCTCCTGGTGAACCAGTGCTTCCAGGGGGATGAGGCAGGATGCAGCCTGTGATAAAGGTTCCTAGTAAAAGGGCTCTAAAAAGAAAATGTGCAGAGTGTTTGAGGACAGCTGAGAAAAAATATTTAAAATATTAAATTTTCAAACATGATCTTAATGTTTTGCCTTGGGAACCTTCTACCCTCACAAGCTGCTTTCATTCTGTGTCTGTATAGAAACAATTCAGCATGTTTTGGCCTCAGTTTGGGTCAATATCAGGCTGCTTCAATATTGTGAGTGAAGAATAATCAGAAGATCCTGTCTCTTTAAAGCAGAAAAGCCAGAAAATCTTCTTGCTGAGCATTCTTGTTATCATAGAGGTTTACACTTTATGTAGTATTTGTCTTTTAACCCTGAAAAAATGGGTGACAGCAGTCTGTGTTCAGATGTACAGATAAGCTCTGATACGCTGAAAGAACCCAATACTCAGGAAAAGCTCCCTGTGGCTTCCAAGAGATAATCGTAAAGAAACCAGGCTTGTGCCCAGAATATGTATTTGGGGATTTATAGGAGGGAGATAATACTGTAGTTTGACAGGGAAGTTTTGAGGGTCACTGTTTTCTTCAGTGTCCAAACCAAGAACCACAACAAGAGGACAACTCCCAGACTTGGCCTCATCTATTTAGCAAGAGTTCATCTACTTAAGTCCCAAGCACTAATTGATGCTGATTGAAACAATTTACTTATGCCGTGGTGAACACACACATGTAACCCCAACCTTTGGGACTAGACACAGATCTAGGGCCACAAAGATGATGAGGGGCCTGGAGCATCTGCCTTACGAGGAGAGGCTGAGAGAGCTGGGACTCTTCAGCCTGGAGAAGAGAGATTGAGAGGGGACTT
>NW_010315228.1:5110-18458 GCF_000700745.2 Antrostomus carolinensis
GGTTGGACTAGATGATCTCCTGAGGTCCCTTCCAACCCCCACCATTCTGTGATTCTGTGATCTTCAGGTGGCCAGGAAAGAAGCACATGGAGATCTGTACTCCTCTGCTTTGGAGCCACAGAGCAAGCACAGACACGCAGGGAACTCTCTCCTTTGTTTTCAGCTTTGAACACCTAGGCAAAGAGCTCAGCCTTTGGCTACTGCAGAGAAGAAATGAAGGGAACCAATAATGCAGCTATTCTTCAGTTCTCTTTTTAAGCTACACAAGATTCGTGGCTTCCATTAGCATCTGTCCAGCAGAAGGACACAGACCATTAGTGCCCCAGTCCAGAGCAGACGTTGTGAGTGACAGCTTTCTGCTTTGATTACAGATCCCATGTCTGTGTTGCATACGGCCAACCTTGCCTGTGGCTCTCGTCTGTGCAGCACTCCCCATTTATAACATTTATAACCTCTTTGCTTAAATGTACGCTTTCTCAGCCAAGCTCCAGCCTGTTCAGTGGATCAATCCTCTGCCTAGCACAGCTGCCACGTCTTCCCCACACATTCCTCTCAGTGAATAGAGGTGCCTTTCCCCCTGTGGCTGGGGGAACCTCCGTGTTTACCCCTGTGCTCTGCGACTGGGGTTGCATGGAATTGGGAATTGCAGTCCAGCCCTTGACAGTGCTTCTGCCATAGTGAAATGCAAGTGTTGTGCCGTGGAGTCACACCACACCACATCTAAAACTTGCCCTCAAGCAAAGCTGAGATCACTCTCACTAAGAATAAAATATTTTCATATAAACTTCCACCTTCATCTTTAGTGCTCTTACAGGGAAGATCTGGCTCTTTAAGTGAGACTTCCCCCCCCAGTCAGCAATTTCAAGAAATCAAAATACGTGTTGGGAGAAGTGAAAGCTTGCAGATTCGTGGCCATCTGGGACTCATCTCCTGCCCAGTCTTCAGAGTGATGGCACTTTCCAGGGTGCTGTGTACAGGCAGCTGCAGTGTACTTGGGCAGCTTTTCTTGTGTGCTCACCGTTTCTTGGGAACTAGTTTCCAAGTATCTCACTTGACTCCTACGTAGGTAACAGCTGCAGAAAACCTGAGATTGGCTTCATCTATTTTTGTCCCAGAAGGTGTCACTGAAGAGCCAGGAAAGGTGCAGGTTCAGGAATAACTGGGGTCTTAACTGCAGCCTCATGAATTAGAGCCTGGGGAAAGTTATAAGCCATTTGGAGCCAGAGATCCCTGTGGCTACTCAAGGACTGAAGATCTGGAGGTTTCTGCATCAGAGAATGAATGCCCTTAAATTTGCAATGCTGTGTTATTCATCAGCTAAGTCATCTTATGGTCTGTAACAAAACGAAAGGATTCTTGGGAGGTGGTGGGAAGAGGTTCATGGATTTGGAAATGCTTTTCATAACATACTTTTAAAGGAATACATTTACCTTCGTGCTTTTTTGCAAAGTCTGGGTCTTTAGGCCTGTTCTGAAGGAGGGCAGGAAGAGCTGGGACTTTCTGTCTGATTGCTTTGCTGCCATTTATTGTGCATTATGGATAGACACAGAACTAGCACAGATTTGGCAGTGATGTAAGAGGCCTCAAGGAGCTTGCAATGTGAATTCAACCAAGAATAACCATTTACACATGGCAAGCTGGGTGTCCCTCTCTCCTTTTGGAAAAAGTAGTTTGAATTCCTGTTTTAATAGTCTTGTTCTCCAGTTTTAAGTGTCTTATGAGACTTGATCTGATACATGAAGCAAAGACTTTTAGGGTACCTGCCTCCATGATGGGTATTGGAAAGAATATAATCATTAATGTACCAAATGTAGAAAACCCTCTTTAAAAGGCCATTCCATCCATATCCTGCTTTAAGCTTTGAGCCAGTCTCTTAACTACGCAGGACCAGTCTGGGATCTGATGTGAGGGTCAGATTATCCTACACCAGCCTACTGCAGGTTGCTATTTCCTTCCCCAGAAACATCTGCTGCTGTCTGAGGCAGGATAATGGACTAAATCATTGCATCCATGTTGCCATTTCTGTGTTTTAAAGAGAGTAATTGGAGGGTTTAAAAAATAATAATAATTTTTAAAAAATCCAGTTCTCTGCTCTTCAAGGTACTGATGCTGCAGATCTTGTCCTTTTCTCTCAATTTCCAATAGCATTTGCTCAGCCCAGTCAGTTTGTTTTACCTACAGTTTAATCCACCACAGCTTTTTGACATGTTGTTAGTTCTCTGAGGTAAAGAACAAAGGAGGGAGACTGGAAGTTTTTCCCTGACTGACAGAGCTATGCCAGGTTCACTGATCCAGAATCTGAAGGAAGGAATATAAAAAATAGTCCAAAATTCTCTAAAAAGTCTGTCATCTTATTTGATAAAAGCCACTCAAAATTTAATTTAAGTGAAAATTAAAATACTTTTCCTAGCATCCTCAGTACCCATTGAATCATACAGTGGCTGCAAGTACATTTAATGTCAGAAACAGCATAAACTCAGAGGAATGTATGAAAAATACTGTTATTCTTGTTTCAATAAAAACAAAATAATCTGGTAAAAAAAAATTTAGCAACATAATAGAGTCTGCACAGTGGTGTTCTTCTAAACAGCTGTGTGGTCAGGCTGAGGCAGTCCTGCACAGGAGACTTGCAGGTCTCAGTGCTGGAATTTTGCCATTTAATCTTTCCTCTGGCAGATTAGCACAGAGATTACATAGCCTCTGTGCATTGTTGTCCACAGGAATAAAACCTATAAGAGTTTGTTCACTCGTATTCCCCGCTTTATTTATCCGTTTTTTATTTCAGCCACTAATCTGCTAAGGATTTCAGCCTTTAGCTCAGGGTTATCAGAATGGCATTGTCAGTGGCTAACATCTGTTTCAGCTTTCATCCGTCTAGAACACAAGCATTAATCACTAGAAATGGAGTGTGAAATGGAAAGAAGAGTTAAATGCACTTTTGATTTTGAATCTCTCATAGAGCAAATGTTTTTCAGGCTCTGACTGGAGGGAGAGCTTCACTGTGCTATAGCTGGGCTCACCAGTGCAGCTTGCATGAAAAACCAGTCATATTGTCTGACAGAAATTCTCCTTCTTTCACTTTATTTTAAATACACAGTAAGACCTTGTCCTGTCTGTTTTAAAAGAAATGTTAAAAGCAGCAAATCCCCAAACGGTGCATCTGTTTACTTCAGTTTGGTTGTGGTTATCAGAAAGCTTCTCTTTCCAGGCTTTCTGTGCCTTGGTCACTATCTCCAGCCCTGAGCCATTGCAGCTTCCTGCTGCAAATGGGTGGTTGTGGCCAGGCTGTCCTTGGGGGATGGAGAAAATATAGCAAGGACTGGGAACAACCTTGGACTAAGATGCAACGGGCTGATTTAATAGGCTTTTTCCATCCAGAGTTTCTAGATTTCCACAGACCTTGGCAAGATGGGTTGATTTTTTTACTGCTTTGGCACATCTCATAGTAGCTGGACTCTTAATTTTTAAGTCACTTTAAGAACAATCACCAGCCCTGCCTTCATGGGGGAGCAATAGGCATGAGATACCATGAGACTGCTTAATTTTGTCTCCAAATTCACTTGCTATTGTACGTTAAAATCTTTTTTTTAATGAACTTTGTCTATCTCTAGTCTCTAGTTTGCCCTTCCACCACCCTTTCTCCCTTTGTTTGGTAGAGATTTGCCTTCCTAGCTAGAAATATGAGTCTGGAAAAGCAGCACTGTTGGCAGGAATGTATAGTCAGTAAATCAGTGTTTATGTGATGTCAGTCAAACAGCTACTGCAGAGAGCTGTTCTGTTTCTTCAAGGAGGTTTGTTCAGGGCCATAAGATTTAATCCTGTAAGCGAATTTTTGCAGAGCTAAGACCCTCACTTTGGGTGGTTAGTTGGGCTCATGGCTGACCGTGTGTACTTCTCTGACAGTTGTATGGGGCATTTTTGCAGCACAACGGGCTGAATTTGCTCCCTTTTGTGAGGATTTATGTGTACCAGGTACCCCCTGTGCTCTGGAGAATCTTTTGGGTCTTGTGGCAGCTCTAGAATGCTGGAGGTGGAAGACAGCTATATTCAGACCTAGGTGGTGGTATGTGTTTTGTATGTGTGCCCTTTTGCAGAGGTGATTTCCAGCTTTGCTTCTTACATCACGAGATGCTTAGAAAACTGGCAGTTGTTATTCTCCGAAACCCTCAGAGAAGGCTTCTCACAGAATTCTCTCCCAAACCACCCAATATAATTAATCTAGAGGAGTCAATACTACCTACTTCTGTCATTTTAAAACCTCTTTTTTCATCAACAGACAGTTAGCTGAGTTCATCAAGGCATAATTTCTGTGCAGTGCAGTGAACTCGGCACACTACCTGTCCCCGTTTCCTTTATCACTCCTCTTCCTTGGCATGCTTTGAGATAAACTGTTCCCAGCATCTTAAGCTCTAGAAGTCCCCGGAGAAAGCCATTGCACCTCATTAAAAATACCCCAACAACCCTTGCCCACCCATCAGGTCAGTGATCCATCTCTGGAGGGGCACTGGAAGTGCCCTGTTTCCAGAACCTAAGAGGAGTGTCTGTCTGGGAACAAGAGAGAACCGTGTTAACAAGAGTATTATTTCTCTAGCATGTGGAACTGGAGCCCACCTCTAACCTCTTCTAGAAAAATTACTTAGTTTGGTGCCCTCCCCTGACTTCCTTGCAGTTTCACTGTAGAAATACTTAAATAATATATTCATCTTCTGCACCCCAGCAGCCAGGCTCTGTCCCATTCTTTAGGCTCTGTGTTCTGAGAAGTGTTTCTGCAGGTCCATATCCTTTAGTCCTTCGATTTCCTCGTGTGCTTTGTTGAGAAGTGAAAGAGTTAATGTTTACTGGCATTACAGCCACAATACTTGTCAGTTGAGTTGGCATCTGTTCAAGTGAAGGCAAATATCATGCAGCAGAGTAATCAGTTCAGTCTCTCTTCAAACTTGGCTTATTGACATGGGATAGTTATAATAGAAAGGGAGGGAGTTTCAACCTCTGTAATTAAACCAGCAGTAGTTCCCAGGAGGACACTTTGTGTCTAAAAGCAAGGCCTGCCCCTTTTACTTTATATTGCTGCATGAATTCTTTGAGCTATCCTGACAAAATCCAGTCTTCAGCTAAAATCAGAATGTCCACCCTGATCTAACATGAGCCATTTAATTAGACCAGTATGACCAGGAAAAAAAATGTGCATAGACATGCTCACAAGTATCTATTTATATTCACTTTGTATTTAGAAAGGTCCCTTCACATAAAAAGGTCCCTGATAAAAAGGATTCTGTTGGCAAGTAGAATTTTTCAGAACCAATCTATATGCTGGACTTCACTCTGGCTTTGACCAGCAGAGCCTTCTATCCACGCTGCTGCTGATACAGGCCTCCTCTGAGCTTTCTGACTGAGTCCAGAACTGCTGGAACCACGACTTTCATCTGGTTTCGCTGGAAAGTTTGACAGAGTTGTGAGGAGCACAGAGTTTTGCTGCCGAACCACAAGTTGGCTGAGATGCTTGGCACAGCTCTGATGAAAACAGGCTGCATTTTAAGGTTTTAATATGAGCCTACACCCAGGAAGCTTCATTTGGGTTCTGCTCTGCTTACAAAAACTCTTTTGCCAAGAGTTACTTAAGGTACTTTTGTAGAGTACTACAAAGTTAGCTCAGAGTTATTCAAATGCAATTATTTATCTCCCCCTGAGATCATGAAATAGAATATTTTATTCTACTCTTTATTCTACTCTCTCCTTTGTCCCCAGACAGCCAATGGGAAGCAGGACAAGGATTAATTGCATGTCATAGAGTCCCAGAGGGTCTCTTATTCTGGATAGCAAGAGATCATTGATGGTTGAAACCCAGTGAATTTGGGTTTCATTCAAATGTGCCTGATCAACATGACTCCTCTAGTCCTGTAGTCATACAAATATAAATACAAGTAATAACACTTTAAACTGACACGTTTCATATATTTGTATATTTATTACAATTTCTTGGTCTGTGTAACCACAGATAACATTTGTTGTTCAAAACTCTGATACGTTTTTCATTAACTGCCGTTTTAAAAAGGCATCTGTTCTTAGAAGCTGGTCTTGCTTTTAATCCCTGTATCTTTCCCATGAGAGTTCAGAGTGGATGGCAGCTACATTTAGTACGGCTCATCCTCAGAACAGTGGCGTTAAAGCACCGTGTGCCCGTGGCTGGTTGGAGAAAGCAGGCTCTGGCCCCGTTGTGAGGCTTGCGCTCAGTGGAGGCCTGGGTGGAGTACGGGGCTGTGGCGCTCCGGCTGCAGGTGCCCCGTGTGGGATAGCTGCCCCACTGGCCACACAACCATCCCCTCCTAGGTGGGAAGTGGGGCGAGTAGCCTGGCCCTCACTGCCTGGTAGTAACTGAGGGAGCGTGTGACAGAAGGGCTGTGCAATGTGCTCCAGGGCTTGTGCAAACCTAAGCAGCTATTAACAGTCAGGAGATAACGTGACACCCTAAAATCTGTCTCTTTGCATTCAGTGGTATTTTTTTCCACCAGTATCTCTTTTGTCAGTCTGCAGCCTGTTCATATCCCAGATGTTTCACTATTTTTTTTTTTCCCCAGACAGATCAGCAGTGTGATGTTGAGGTAAATCTCCAGATCGTCTCTATTTACTGCTCTTTGATTCATAGCCAGAGCAGGCTCAGAGTACATGCACCTGGATTCCTTTTCAGTGAAGCAGCATGGGAAGATGTACTCCAGGAGCATACCTAATTCACTGTAGCTGCTGACAGATGCTGTCTTGCTGGGACCAGACTAAAGCTAGTCCAAAGCCAGCTCCCTGAAATGCAAATAGTGTGGATGTTGCATCCTCACTACCAATTTCTTTACCCTACAGATCTGCTCCTGCTTGCTAAAGTAGCAATAGTATGAGAAAACCACACACCACAGCAAGCCTGATTTCACTGTATGAGGGGATCAGAAGACATAATAATTGGCAGTGGAGCAATTAAGTTCATTGGGGCTGAAAACAGCTGGGACATGAATAATTTTATTTGCAAAATGATGGAGCAAATCCCTACAGTTCTCTGCGATCACCATAATGCTTCCCAAGCTATTATTGCACTATTTCAAGACTCAAATAATAGCTAAATCCAGCCATCCTCTGTGAGACTGCCTTTGTGTTTGGACTTCAATAGCACAGATGTAATCAGTGACTCTGGGATCAAATCAGGTCCTCTGTGGCATAAAAGAGATGGAAGTTTTGCTGTGGAACAACTTTTGTGTTTTGCCCTTTTGGGCTGTAAGTCAGAGCATGGTCTATGGTAGTGGTAGATCCGTTCTGGGGAAACAGATTTTTTTCTTCCAGGCTTCAACACTTTTGTGTTTTACTTCTGCAATTGTAATTTGTGACAGGAACACTGGACAGGTCTCCCTGTTTGAAGCAAAAGGAGGACAAAAATACTGGCATCCCTCTGTGCAGACAAACCAATAAGCCAGCTGCCCTTCAGCAGTAGCAGAGAATATTATTGTACTTCTTCTTCCTGATCTCCTTCAAGCCCCTGCGGTAAGTGCAGGTGTCCTGTTCATGGGAAGCATCAGCAATAACAAAGAATCCTTAAAATGAATTGCAACAGTCAAGGAGACATTTTTTTGCTTGATCATGGCTGGAGACAGAAGATGAATTTCAGAGAGCAGAGCAAGGAAGAAGCTGTGAGAGGTTCCGTAATTTATCAGAGATGAGCTGGCTGCAAGAGTGAGTCAAGAGTCAGGCAAAATAAAAGGGGTCAAGTATGAGAAAAAACACATCCTGTAATGTTTGGAAGCAGCTGCAAGCTTGGGAATATGATATAGTGTTATTACAAAGCTACTAATAGATCGGATTGTTGACTGTCTGGCCTGACTTCCAGATCAATAGCATATGTGGGGTGTCAGGAACTAGATTCAGTCATCTATAAGTTAAAATGCCCCTCTCTGGAGAGGATGAAGTAATGAACGAAGCAGAACTAAGCTTTGACTTTCTGTCTGCCAAGATCCAGATCTGTCTATGGACAAGAGTATCAATCAGTCAATAAATAAATAGATATGTGTAGAGAGATTGGTACAGGCCCATATGAAGATCTCTGTGTCTGTAACTGTGAGTCTGATAATCCAATCCTTTATGGAGAGACATATGTTTATGTTTCTTCTCACCGTAATTTTTCCTGTATGACAACAGTGCTCAGTTCAGACAGATTAAATTTGTTGGCATCTCCTCCAAGGTTTATCTGAGGCAGGAAGAAAAATAACCTAAAAGCACCTGGCTGTTTATAAAGTTTGACTTTATACGGACATTTCCCATTAGCTGTTGAGGAAATCTGTGATCATTCAGAAATGTGTCAGCCATCCATACTGATGTGGATGTTCCAATCTTACCCAGCCATGCAGAAAGCTCATTTACCTCTACATTTGTATGCATGTATGTATATATTTACATATATGTGTATGTTTTAGTTTTATCCTCCAAGGCTTTGTAACAGCTAGCTCGTTTTGCAGTTAGCTTGAAATATGACCAATAACAAGGGCTATTGGAATGTTTTTGAATAGCAAATTGGTTTCATGTCATGTCTTATCAAGTGTTTTGAAGTCTAGCCCAGATTTCACTGGACAATTTGTCAGATCCTGGATATCTCGGCTGCTTTCCAGCCTGCTGCGAGCTGCAGAAGGAACCTTGCCCACCAGATCAGCTCAGTGTGTTGGGTTGCCCTCTGAGAGGAGACTTGCAGTTAGTTACTAGCCAGTAAATCAATGGCAACCAAACTCTTTGATCTGTTTTTGACACCAGAGCCATAATGGCAGCATTCAGCTTAATTTGCTATCTTAGACACTTAGAGGAAAATAAAATAGGTTCATCGTGATTGATGTGAGCAGCTTTTAGAGCGATAAGCAATGAGGACCTTCTGCCTTAGCAAGACCAAGGTGTGTGGAAGAACAGTCTTACCTCCCAACACAGACCCTGACTCCTGAGGGTGAGACAGAAATTTATGATAGTGAGGGTGCAGGGTAGGGAAGGTGAGATCTGCCTAAGAAGTCTTGATTAATATAAGATACCTGGGATAAGATATCTTTGGGCTGGGTAGAAGTTGTTGAAATGACACTGTGTTTAGACTTTCAGAAGAACAACCCTGGGGTTAAGGTTGTAGAAAGCAGGGCACCATCCAAGCTTATGACAGGTCTTATACAAAAACCGAAGCGGGTGAGAACATCTGTGATCTTTTATCTTGTTACTGGCAGATGTTTAAAACTGCCTCTGAAGCCTCTGCTACCACCTATTGCTGGAGACTGTCCTGAAAGCTCCAACTCTTTCACAGGACTATCAGAGCTCATGAGCCCTGTGGAGGCTTAGCCCACTGGGTGAAATTCCCAGCCAGATAATTTTTTTTCTGTAACTCAAATCCCAAATGTGAACATTTGAAATTCTTCTGACCACAGCATGTGGGTGAAGACAGACCCTCAGATTGTTTACTTACCCCGTCTTCTCTAGCTCTGCTCCAGGCAGGGAGCGTGGCACTGACATGGCCAACATCCATCATTCACACAAAATGTCTCCTAAGCTGAACTCGAGGCAGTCCACAGGGAGTATTGCAGGTAGAAAACAACACAGCAGAAAAGGAGATTAAATAGCAGCAGGATCTAAAACAGATCTTAGAATTGTGTTATCTACTCATCTCAGCAGCAGACTGAGAAGAAGAAGGACGGGAGCTGGCCTGTGTTACTGTACGGTCAATACATTCGCCAGGAGAAAAGTTCTCACCAGCGAAACACTCGGGAAAAATTTCCTCTGATAACTGGAGGAGAAGAACCCAGCCAGACACATCTCGGCAGGGAACACACACTCTGGCAGACGGGAGCTGCTAAAGTAAACAGAAGCGCAGTCTGCAGTAGCAAAACACGGTGGCATTCTGCTCCTCTTTTGCTGCTTGCCCACTGCCAGCTGTGAAGCCTTCACGCTGCTGTTTTTATCTCTGCAATGTGATGTGGAACTCTTTGCAAAGCTGATACTCCCTGTATCTGTCGCTCACTGGGCAGCCTCCTGTGCAGAGCACCAACTTTCAGCGCTTATCAGTTGCTGAAAATTTTCCTCTGCCTTTTGCCACAAGAGGACTCCAGTCTCCAGTGGCTTCCAGGGAGATGTTTGTGGGTTTTTTTAACTAACTTCCCCAGAGACCCGTTCTAGCAAACGTGCAATTAGGAACCTGGTTTAGCAGCAGCTCTGTTTTTCAAAATGTATAAATGAGCAAACATGTTGAGCTGTGGGCTTACTTTTTCAGAGCTCTAGACAGACCTACTGCTGTTTGTTAACAAGAAACTCCTGCTCCACCCAGCTATGGCATTACATGTTTTTGCTAAGGATCTCTGCACAGGAAAACGCATGCGGGTAAAAGTGATCTTTTTCTCGTGATGAGTTGTATACAGCCGTGTTGAAGCTTATGGCTAATGATAAAGACCCATGTTTAATAACTTCTTTTTTTAACAAATTTGTTTTAAAGCTTCCTGCTTCTTGTCTCGCTATGTCTCACGAGCTTAAGGGCAAGTATCTTGCAGTGCTAACAGCCATTCATATGATGTCTGATTAATGTGGTTATGGCTGTAGAGACATTGTACTAATTAGAATGATAGGAATATGATTGTTCCTCTCAATTTCCATTTTAATAGGGGCCAATAAATATATCTGATGGCTTTTATGGTATTTAATAACCTTTCTAGTCATAAACAGGAGCTTGTAGAACTATTGTGGATATGTTGTGAGATACAGGAAAGCATAAAATGCAAGTCTTGTGGACACGGCAGAATGAGTATTTGCATTTCACACAGGTGGGTTATTGTGGGGAAGAGGAGCTCAGCAGTTAGCAAAAGGAGAAGGGTTCAAAAAGGAAGATGCAGGGGATAGTGTTGCAATGATTTCCTAGAAGAAGCAGCTGGCTGCTGACCTGAAAGAGCCAAGTGATGTGTCTGTTGCTGCAGCTCACCTCCCTGTCTGCCTCATCACAGTTTTTAAACAGCGCTGATTCTGTGTTGTTGCCTGTCTCCTAGGATTGTCACATAAAGACATTAGATATTGTTTTTAAGTGCTCTGACTATTAAGCTCTCTAGGTTGCATAACTGGATTGTAAGGACTGTAAGTAACACAACTGAATCACTGATTTCACTCTCCCAGCACTATGATTACAGCTTATTGTGCTTTGCTGTTGTTGTTACCTGTGGTTATGATGGAGTTCACACCAGTTTACAAGCCCTCTTAAGACAGAGTTATATTGCTGTGGTGAGAAAGGTAAGTGTTGCAAATGCTGGCAAACACCCAAAGAAGGTGTCACAGCTGCAGACCCCCTAAAATGAGGGCTGGTTTCTTGCAAAGGAGAATTGAAGCCAGAAGGGACCTCAGCCCGAACTGCTAGGTACATCCATCAGAGAGCTTTTGTCAGAGATATGTCATATCTGGGGGACACTGATGAATTAGCTTTAAGCTAGGGAGCTCAGGTGGTGTTAGCACAGAAGCTGGTGCACACAGCAAACCTCACCCCAAATGCAGGGCTGGCTGATGAGCTCTGTACCCCGGTAGGGTTTTATGGGCAGCTCGGGTATGTCTGTGTGAGCTGCAGACAGTGCAGGCAGGGTAATCACAACCCGCAGAGCCCGGGATGTGCTGTCTGAGTGGCTGTTATCAGAACTAACACCAGAGGGCTGTGGAAGAGTCTTTACAAATGTTAGTGTGTGCACGGTTGTCTGCCCGCTTTTCTCTAGGGGATTTATAAGGGGGAGAATGGGGCCAGGTCCTGTCTCCGACAGACGGACAGGGAAGTGACGGATGTCAGTGCTCTTGTCTAACCTAGAGTCAGAGGACCCGTCTGGTGCAAGGTCTGAAGACACAGCTGATCCAAGGCTCCCTGGACCCCACCAGAAATGCCATGGCTACATGATGCAAAGCACCAGTCTGATGTAAATTTCCTCTGATGGGCCAATTTTACTTACAAAATATGGGCAGTTTAACTGGCAAGCCTTTTGCTCTGTGTATCTAAATAACTACAAATCTGGGTGAATCTAATAGTTACCTGCTATTTAAGTGATTCTGGGGTTTATTTAACGCACAGAGAAGGGCTGTGGTGACTCAGGGACAGCTTTGGCTGTGAGATCTGTTCACAGTCTAGTTTACAATTAGTCCTGCTTTGTACTAGAACTTCTAGGAAAGAACAAAAATAGATGGTGAGTTTTCTCTCCAGTATCATACTGCACTCCTAGCCACGTACAGTGTGTGTTGTTCTATGTCCCACCAAGCTCGCGAGGAGAAGGTTGGCCACTCTACTGGCTAACGTTGAGTGTGTGGATACAAGGGATGCAGGGTGAAGCCTTGTAGTCCATGGATGGGCTGTAGTTGGCTGGAGGCTGTAAGTGAGAGAAATTGTGTCCTGGTCCCAGCTGAGCTTGAAGTTTTGGATGAATTCAGGATTTTTCTCTTAGCTCTGGGAGATATTTTCAATTAATGAGTTGTTGCTCTTTTGAGCTGGAAGCTGTCTTCCTGAGCAGCATGAGGAACATCAGAGCTGGTGGGTCATTGTCTTGGTTTAAAGGCTGCACACAGTAAAGAGAAAAAGGATCTAGCTTTTTCTGTGCAGGGTGGGGTAGCAGAGCACTTCTGGCATCTGGTTTAACACTTCTGGTTTCAGAAGCACGAGTCTGAGCTCCACGCTGTATTTGGCACCAAGGGCTCAGCTGTACGTGGGTGACTCAGAGTTGGTGATGAAAGTCAGACACGCATGTTGGTCACATTATCCCCTCATGTGATTTGGGTTTCAGAAAGTTTGGGTGCCTTTTAACTCTGTTGCTTCCCCAAGTCTGGGGGGATTTTTGGCATTACCTTTGCTAGTGGTGATGGAGGAGGTGTGAGGTTCCTGTTCTTGGTCCAGCCTTGAACCGTGGGACCGCAGGACGGAGGGGAGAGGGAGCAGCAGTTAACTGCGTGTGGCTGGGTCCTTTTCTGCTCCTGAGGTTTTACCAGATCTCGTACTGCCTGTAAAGTCATGCCTCCCTTGAGGGGCAGGGAGGCGGTGGCCAGGGATGTGATGATTGGACTGTCCTCCTGGTCTGGAGGAGCTTAGGGGTCCGTGCTTGCCATGGGATTGACTTGTCGCTCTGGATGCACAGGCGAGGCTGGGAGCGTGTCAGGGCTGCACATCGCACGGGCGCCTTTGAGTCACGGCGCCGGAGGAGGCGTGCGGCTGGATGCTGAGGAAGTGCTCCTGCAGCTGGAGGGCTTCTGGCCATCGCCCCAGGTTGACTTTTCTCCCTTACCTGGTGTCGGTGACCCCCAAGGATGGCTAGTGCTTGCCGGGGGGGGCTCTGCAGCGGTTTTGTTTAGGGTT
>NW_010315229.1:0-224 GCF_000700745.2 Antrostomus carolinensis
CCTGACAACCGCCAGCCCGCTGCCTGCCGAGGGTTCAACACGAGCCACTTCCCTTCCTTTCATTATCCTTTTTTTTTTTTAATAACGTTGTCTCCGCCGTGTCACAGAGGGGGGGAAATAATGCAGATTTGTGCTGTGAAGAACAAGGAGCCCCAGAAGTGGTGCAGACAGCATCCGAATGCCGCGGCAATGCTTCAGGCATCATCTCAGCACCGAGGGCTGCC
>NW_010315229.1:362-705 GCF_000700745.2 Antrostomus carolinensis
AGAGCATGAAGGCTGGGAGGTAACGTCTGGAGATGGGCCCACACCCCTGCCCCGTGCTCCTCCTCACGGACCCCTCATGCTCCATCGGAAGGGAAAAAGTGGCTCTTTCCAGGCACAAATGCTGCCACTGACTTGTTGTGATACACGGCATCTGGCGAGGACCAGCGGGCACCTACCGAGGCTACTGGCACCCCTGGGCAATGTGGCCCCCAGGGACCCCGGAAGGTCCCTGCCCAGTGAGGGATCCTGCACCCGGGTACCGCAGGGTGAAGCTCCCCGGGATGCGCCTGGAGATGGAGCGGGGCTGCTGCGGTGCCATGGCAACGGACCTCCTCTCCTCTCC
>NW_010315230.1:0-1228 GCF_000700745.2 Antrostomus carolinensis
CTGTTGACCAAAGGCATTGCTCAGCCTGGTGAGATTTCTTCTTCCCTCTTTGTTTTCCCCCTTTCCTCCCCAGCAGATGGTTAAGTGCTGTGGACTGAAATAATAGCAAGGATTGTTAGCAAGAGTCAGAAAGAGAATTGCTATGCAAAACAGACAAATTTCATCAGGATTCCATTTTTAATATACTCTGTAGGAAGTTTAATAATGTAATTCTCCAGTGCGTCTGAATGTTTCAATACAGCTGTGAAGGAGAAGAGTCACTGGCTCATGCAAAATTGCTGTGAAAGGTATCTTTAATTTTGATACATGGAAAATTCCGCAGGTCTACACTGAGTTATAATGTTGGGCTTTCTATGGGTAATTTAATGCAAATGAGAAACCTTTTAGGCCTGTGGGTTTTATCTAAGGTGATGGTGACTCTTGTTTTAATGAATGTAAACTTGCTTTTTGCAGCATATACACATTTCTGACGTTATCTCCAGTATAGCAAAAAAATTTGTCGATGCCGTGTGAGGCCCCAGGAGACACCTAAACATGGGAAAAATACAGATTTTAAAAGAAATTGCTCATTCTGTTGCTTGTGAGTAAAATATGAGTTCCCAGGACCTGGGCAGATGGCTTTTATATTTTCAGAACCTGTCAGGTTTTTGCTTGGCAAGGGAAGAGTTTGGGATTTTTTTCTTGACCTTTCACATTTGTCTCTGTTGCATTTTTCAGGCTTGCGAGGCACCTCTGGCACTGTGAGGCAAAGCGGTGCTCCTGGCCATCAGCTGTGTAAGCGTCAGTCCAGAAAAGACAGAAAACACCTGGATACAGCCCAGGATTATGTCCCAGTCCGGATGCGGGCAGAGCTGGTGTGGGCATGGCCAGTCTCAAGCTGACGAGGCCACCATCCTGGAACAGTGTAACTGTGAAATCTCAAATGGAGGTGAGCAGCTTGGTTCGTATTCACCTCTGCTGCTGTGTTCCTGTTGCATCTCGTATGCTGTGGTGTCTGAATCAGCAAATTTTGAGGTAGCTCAGGCATATCTTGCAGATAACATGCTTGGTGTTTGTCAGAGACTTGCAGAAGCACAGCTCAGGGGTTTCCAGGCTGTGGTACATGTGGCAGCATTGCTGTGGGGACCGGTGGCAGCCTGCCCAGTGCAGAACCCAGCTGCAGGAGGTGCCCCAGATTCCACCATTTCTTGTCAAACAGACTAAATCTTGCTGGTGTGTTTAAGGGCAT
>NW_010315231.1:0-11728 GCF_000700745.2 Antrostomus carolinensis
AAACACAGACTTGCTGTTTTCTTGTCAACAGACATTTAAGTGAGTCCATTACTGAATTTCTATTCTTTCAAAATGGACATTACTGTAATAATTAAAACAGACTACTAGGTATTTTTGTTAGAGATAAGGAAATCTTTAGCAGGTACTTTTCTACTTAGGTTAAAAGACCTTAAAGAAATAGTAACTTCTCATTTTAGTCTTTCTAACCACAGACTCCTATGTCATACCTCACAGACATATTTTATAGGTGATCGTGACCCCAAATGTCTTTTGAAAAACTGAGAGAATACTGAACTTACAAAGTATAAATAGGGTTTAGGAGACCAGCTTTCTCATCTCACCACTTAAAGAAGAGTATTAACCAGAACATAAGATCGATTATTATCGTCACATCCCCTTTACGTATAAAACAGACAAAGTATTGTTCTCTGGTTAGACTGCTTCCTCAGAGACCATTTGTAGCCTGAGTTCTTGTCTTTAGAAGCTTAAAGAAAAAGTGGAATAACTGCAGTGTAAGGAATTTGGAGATCCACATAGGGAAACCCAATGTTTCCTTTGAAACAAGATGTTTTAAATATTTATAGGTTTGACTCTTAATTTATAATGTTTTCTAGATTTTAAAAGACCTTCATGTAACTGATAGCTTTTTAGAAGATAGCTTTGTGAAGGAATTTTCCTCCGGGGCTGAGGAATCTTCAAGGAAGTAGATGACTGTCTCTTTTACATAAGATTTATGAATGCTGATTTATTTATACAACACACCTGCCTATCATGGCCAATGTGTTTCCACACTAGTCTTAGGCACTGCTACTGCCATATGTAGATGTGACTCTGGACAGAAGATGAAAATTAGTCCAGTTTTTAATTCAATTTATTCCTTTGCAAAGATCACTGAATTTTACTGTTGTGTGAAGACAAAGATCAAGAGTACCTATTTTATCATAAACTAATTCTACCAGCTGGTACTACCACAAACTGAAATACAAGTCTCTTGTGTATCAAAGTGGACACATTTGCACCGAGAACTGTTTTTCTAACATGTCCCATTTAGATGTCTTATTTCCTTCATGTTGAAAATTGTTGTTTGATAGCAACTATTTATACTCTACTCCCCCCAGCCAAGCTGTGGTGCCTTACTGTTAAAAACTAAGCCTCCTTTTGCATCAATTTAAGCATGCAAAGAAAAAGGCCCTATTAGAATTAGAACTTGCATAAAAGCATCCATCTTTTTCTTTGGAAATGGATTTGCTTGTCTAGCATTGCAATAACAAGACATGAAGTTTCAATATTAGTTATGTTAATAGACTAGTCTATATTTAAAACATGTAGGTCATGATTACTGCTTGGCCTCAATTATATTTAAGAAGCAGTATTTTAACTGACAAAAATTACAGTTGCTATATGTTAATGACAATTAAGTTCAGAAAGCAGTATTTTCTTTTTACAGTTAGTTTGTTTAAATAGTATGCTTTTTTATAGAAATAATAATCCACAATACAATTCCTGTTGAAATTCAAAACTAAAAAAAAATATTACACCATTCAAATGGGTTTATGTAAATACAGCCTCAATAAAAGCTTCAAAAATAAGTTTTCAGATAGAGGATAGGTGACTATAAAATCCATGTTCACTTGGTAAAGCCAAGTGAAGCCAGAAGCCTGGTAAAGCTACCCATATTGCTAGCCATAACTGCATTCTTTGCACTTTTTCCTGGCATTTAAAAGTTTATCCAGTGCTACTGATCATGAAATTGCAGTGATTCTCTTTATGGGAAAGAATAGTTTAAATATTGATATAAGAGATTATATTTTGAAATATTTCTCAAATTTTGACATTTTAGTCACAATACTTTATTGCACTAGTGAGAACAACAAGGAACTTAAGCTGGATGCAATTAAATTCTGTGGTTACTACTGGGCATATTGACTCTGGTTTTCAAAAGTAATGAATAATTAGCACGTAACAGTTAACTGACAGAACATCTGGATTACCAAACACAATTACAGAAAGTTAGTGGCCAAATGGTAATTATGCAGTTAAAGTAACATGGGATTCATTCTTCCATTTGATTGTGCATACTTCTGTCCATACTAAAGAAATGATAATGTTTAGTGTTACCCAAGTGTCCATATTTACTAAGTGATTAATTTTAAATAGTCCATTATATAAATGAAGTATAAACTCAGGAAAAAGAATTACCTGTCTATTACCGCTGCTTCCATCAGGACAAATGCAAGCACCCTATAAATTAAAAAAAAGAAAAAAAAAAAAAAAAAGAAAAAATTACTGCTTTGTGGAAGTTTCAAATAAAATCTAATTTCAGATGTGAAACTGTGTTTAGGGGAAAGACAGACTGTGGGACTACAGAGTAGCTGTGACCTTTCCCATACCTAGAAGAAACGAGGGGACAGCACAGCTCTATACCTTTAACATTTGCTTTAGAAGTTAGACTGATGCTACATCTCCCAGTGCTATGTCTCAATGACAGATGCCTCATCAATACAGATTATCTGGGTAGTCAAGAGTACAGAGAATCACCATTGTGCTCTCACCAATAAACTGCGTGTGAAATTGAAACAGTGTTAAGAAGTGATTTCAGAGAGCCATTTCAGATCAATTTAATCTGAAAAGGGTCACTTCATTTACAATTTAATGCATAATATCACCAAACCCCCATTCAAAATTACTGGACTTCAGCTCTGACTCCTGAATTTAATTAGTTTAATTACCAGGAAGCTAACTGGACAAGACTAGATAAAAACAGAGAAAATCCTGACCTGACTACTTGATCCACCACTGGTTGCAATAAATGATCCACCCTGTGAAGAAATAAAATATTTTTATAGAAGCATTTTATCAGAATCTAACACATATAAAACTACGTAATGAGAAGTAAGGCAACAAACTCTTTGTACTACTTCCCTGAACAAATAAACATTACAGAGCTCTCTGTGTGAATCACTGTGAAAACAAATTTGGATGAAACTTAATTAGTGACTGGATACAATACCCAGGGAGTGATATCAAAAACTAATTAAGAAAACTGTTACTCTGTGGAGCTCAGAGATCTGACTGTACTATTGAATTAGACTTCAAACTCTCTGAGACAGAGAACTATGCTATCTACATAATGCTGGGCATAGTGAGATTCCAGATCTCTGGGAAGCTGATGGGCACTAATACAGTACACAATATTAAGAAAAACAGAATCACGTGCCACTCTGGATCAGTTAAATTTCACATAGTTCTATAACATACACACCGCTGCAGCAGTATGTAAGTCTACAGAATATGAAAATTGGACCTACTTTTGTAACAGAGGTACCTAATCAGCAAGATGTATCTTGTTAACAAATTCTAAATGAAACATAATTATATATCTGGCCATTACCATAATTAGAGCAGGACTGTTCCTAAAAGAAGATTCTAAAACTATTTATTTTGTGTTTTGCAAACAACTTTACAAAATATTATGTAAAGAAACACCTGCAATGCTTACCTGCTCAGTGGAATGAAGGAACAAAGGAGACAGTATATTCCCATTATCATTATTTACAAATGTGCAAAATTATAACATTATAGGGAAAATGCTGACAAATCAAAATAGCATCCTTTAGCATAGATATATTAGTGGAACTTAATTTTCAGAGATGAAATATAATTTATCAGAAAGCTCCTTGCAATGAGATCATGCAGTAGACACTATGCTATTACCTGGAGGTTTGTGTGGCTGCTATTTGAAGTAGAAGACTCATTCTGTGAAGAAACAAAAAATGACTCATTTTTCTGTAAGGGTAATAAATTAAAATACATAGTTCTATTGGGAAAGAACTACCTAACCCTAAACAGAATACTCTGTTACAGAAACTAGATACTTATTCTTCTTTTTGTAGATACATGAAGGAGCTGTAACAACAGCTGGAGTTATGAAAAAGTGACAAAAAAGGTTTACCTGTACATCATAGTCTCTTCTGCTCAAAACATGTGATGTATCCTGTAAACAGCAAAGACATTTTCTATTAGGAAGTGAAAACTCTATGATCAGTGACAGGCCTTCTTTTTTTCCATATTATTTATTTATAACAACTCCAGAACCTTTAATGCATACATCGAGCAGGAATACCTTATTATAAAATAAAAGGTTATTTGCACATAATTTTTATATGCTACTGCTGAGTCTGACTTGAAGCTACACAATATGTACATACATATTTCCTCCACAATATGTTGAGCACAATAAATTACCAAACATTATTCTTTCTTACTTTGTTGTTCTATCTTAATTCAGCTTAAATTTTAGCTGTCCCCTGTTTTGTATGACACTCATTTACTTTTAACTTTATCTTGGACCAACGCTGTATGTGCTTCCTGAAGAACAGGAATTCAAGCTGCCCGATAACTCATAGGATTTTAATTCCTTTTTTTCGTATATATGTATATACACACTTTCTTTAAAGTAAATTCACCCGAAGAGCAAATAGCCAAGCTATTTTATTTTATTTTTCCTTAAATAGGAGGATATTAATTAGGACAAACATAATTAGGGAAAAAATGGGCATAACTGGGACAAATTAGGTACAGTTAGGGCAAAAATCCTACAAGCAGTGAAAAGAGAAAAGAAAAAAAAAAAATTACTTACTCGAGCAACAACAACTTTCTTGTTTGCACAACCAGAACTCTGTAAAGCAGCCAGAAGCCAGTTATTTATATATGCAGCCACCCACAGAAAATACTTTCCACAAAAATCTACCTAAACTTATCAAGGTAGCATATTTTGGGACAGGAGCATGTCCAGAGAATTGACCTCACTTTTACTAAATAACACAATGGAAAATATTGTATTAAAATTATTTGAAAATAAAAGTAACTAAAATTGATAGACTAAATCCGGAGCAAGAGAGGAGTGTCACGTATCTGCTGGAACCCTCACACTGTACAAATATGAATCCAAACCACATCAGTCTATTCTTGTGGAACCAATACAAAATTTGGACTTAACTGCACCATAGAAAACATCTACTAAACAGCACAGTATCAAGATCTCACTTTTTTTTTTTTTTCTTCCCCCTCCCCACAAATCAGCATGACATTGTGGAAGTATATAACTGTTTATGAATCTATGTCTACAGTATATTCAAAGGATGATTCCAGTTTTAAGTAAATTGGCTTGAGTATCAGTAAAGGATGTAGGAACAAAAGCAAAAAGTTTCTGTCAAGATCATCACCTGAATTTTGGCCAGTTTCTCGTGAGTTCTGCAATCTGCCATCAGCTACATGCTGCCATAGCTACTGTTTTACTATCAGTAAGAATCTTAAAAAGCATATTCTTCATCAGTTTTCACCTTATCACTCCTTCATCAGAAGTTCCTGCCTAGTGGAGTCTCCCTCAGCTCAACTGCTGTGGTTTAGAGAACAGTCTGTATAATGAATTTTATTTTTTTTTTTTAAACATACCCCACCTTTTTTTGTGAGAATGTTTAGAAGCAAACTCTTTTACAATGAAATCCAGCAATATACATTTGATAGACATATAGAGGGTTATATAAGAATATATAGGGATATAACCAAGGGAATAATAGCATCTTTTGTGAACATAGGAGGATGTGATGAGATTCTTAAATAGGGCTTGCTGATGAAGAATTTTTGTTTTGCAGAACCTTTTGCATTAAACCTGATCCAATGCATTCGAAGTAAATTCAAGCCAAAACAAAAGATGTTTTCAGAAGGCCTCCTTACTTCCTAGTATACATGTTTGGTGCAATACTAAAGTACTAGAGAGAAAAAACAGGGAAAATGAAGCAGTAAAACTGACAACTGGATGAAAGGCAAGTTGCTGATGACAGAAGGTCGCTCTAGATGGCAGTAAAACAAACAAAAGCTGTAACACATGGAAAAAGCTTTCCTATGAACAGGAAGAAGTTTGGAAAAAAATGTCATCCATTTACACAACAGTGTATTTGCTTGGTCACGAGCTATCCATGTGAATCACAGTTTCTGCTTGTAGGATAGATGGAAAGTCTTGATAGAAAGACGAGGGGATTAATGTTTCTTTACAATACTAGCATTTATGTGAGTTTAAATTAGAACAAGTGGAAAAAGCTTGAGGCAGGTACAGTCTTCACGTACACAGATGGTTAATTCTTAAATAACTATCCAGTCAAAGTGGTTACAAAAAAAAGTGCTTGTATATATTCTTAGAAGTATTTGGCAATTTTAAATAATTTTGCAGTAGCCTTGTGAACAGTTATAAGGGACTGATTACAGAGAAATATAACATCAAATATATCTTCCTTAATTAATTTGTGAAGGGTATTATAAAGCTACACTACACTATTATACACTACAATTAGAGGCCCACAGGTGTAATGTAGAAGTGTTCAGTTACTAACACTATCATTAATCATAAGAATTTGGATACTGCAGAAGAAAAAAAAAAAGCACTTACCTGACCATTGGCACTATAGGTAGTGTCATTCTGGAAAAAAAAATAAATTATTTCCTTATTTCAGAATTATTTAAATACAGTAAGCTTACAGAAACCAGATTCTTTCTGATACAGCATACAGACATAATAAAAATAATTTCTTGCTCATATCCTTCATAGTCTTGACTAAATTAGTTTGAAATCCTACCATTCCAATCTGAAAAACATTTCAAGAGCAACATTTGATTGGTAGAAGTGTAAAATGAAAAGCAATGGAATATCTGCCACTGTATCACTCTCTTTCACTGTATGTATTTAAAGCTTGTCTAAGGGATTTTCTTTTTTTTTTTTTTTCCAAAATTACTGTAAAAGTGATCCTTAGATTTTAGGCAAAAGTGTTCTGTTAGTGCAAAACCATTGAAATATTTTATCCATATTTAACTTCATAGAGTTGAATGCATTTAAAAGTACAAAATGCATCTGTAAGCACATGACAATTTTCAGTAAACAAACTTGCAGTTGGTGAAACAGCTATTAGTGTGGAAACTCAACATTCTTTCTGAATCATTCTGCTCACAAGACTGCATCTAGCAGTGCAATATTTTCCCATCTACGTGAAAAATGTTGTGATGAAAATATGTTGGAGAAAGCATACTCACATCATCACAAGAATTGGCATTATAATCTGAGGAATCCTGTGAATCCTAGAAGGATATCAAATACCAATTATTTCCTCACAAAAACGGATTGTTAAAAAATACACTTTGATGTTGCACTCTGCAAGATAGAATTGAGGCTCATGCAAAGAAAAAGCTGCTGAGTTAAAGTAAGACCTTTATAAGGAAAATAAGGACCCAAACACATGGCTGCAATAGTTCCATTCTTCAGTAAAGAAAAAAAACCCCAAAATCAACCTAAAATAAAAAAAGCACAGAAACTATTACGTTTTATTACATCTATGAGAAAGTTGATGCAGAGACTACAAAGATTAGAATGAAATATATCTAGGAGAAAGAACAAACTAGTTACCTGACTATCATAATAGCTGTCTGAGGAGGATGATCCACCCTTTAAAACAAACAAATAAGTCAAAATCAGAGAAAAATTAGGATACAGAAAACCTGATTGTGAGCAGAGGCTAAAGCTTGTATGAAGTGACATATAAGCAGGAAAACAGAGCATTACTTACTTGGCCACCACCATAGTTTTGTGAGGAGGATCCACCCTATAAAACAAACAAATATAAACCCTACTTCAGAAGAAACTGTGATTTTGTTTGGGAGCTGTAAAGCTGGAATAAACAATTGCCTGGAATTCCTTTGAACAAATGCAACTTTCTAGATATCTAGATGACTTATCAGATATGATAAAAATTCTAACCATTAGAAAACCAAGGTCTACCTACCTGGTTGCCACCATAATTTTGTGAGGATGATGATCCACTCTGTTAACAGAAAAAAACAAACAAATGACAAAATTAGAATAAATATTACAATATTGCAGAGTGGATATTGTTCAGCCATTGTGGAACCTGTGTGAAGTAAAACCTCAAAGGGAGGAAATAATAATCTAGTACTTACTTGGCTACCACCATAGTCTTGTGAGGAGTATGATCCACCCTGTGAAAACAAAACAGCAATAATTATAATTACGAAGTCAGGCTGGATGGGGCACTGAGCAACCTGATCTAGTTGAAGATGTTCCTGCTCACTGCAGATGGACCAGATGACCTTTAAAGATCCCTTCCAACCCAAACCATTTTATGATTCTGTAATGCTGGAGAGCTGAATTTGATCAGAATCCACAGAGCTAGCTTTATTAGATTGCAAAGTTCTTTCTATGTAAGCGGAATTTCAGGGCTGATAAAAAGTATGTTTGCAGAAAATGAGTTACAGGCTGAAGGTGGGGAGACTCAGCAAAAGTTTAAACCCTCCCAACCAAGATAACTATATTCTTGATTAGGGCTGCTTAAAAAGTTTTTACCAATTGATAATGAAGAGCTACCTCCCTGACCACCCTGTGATTGATCCAGTAAGTTAGACAAAAATTATGCACGCTCTAGACACTTACTGTTTGGCTACTGATTATTTTTAATGAAAGTTATGACACTTGGTTAAGAGGAGTAAGAAGTGGAGGAAGATACACAATATAGATATGATTGCTAACCTAGTAAGTATAGATTGCCCATAGTGCAACGGTAGATACTGGATGAGACATGTCAAGGAACCACAAACATTTATCTTTATGTAATGCTAGTACACTGATGAGTTTCATTCTGAACAATCTCTAGAGAATGCATCTTTTTTTCTCCTACAGGAAACCTAATTTATACAAATGGAATTAAAAATTCCCCTGGTAGCAGAAACACAGAAAGCAGTGAGCTGTAAGATACAGTGGTCTCGAGGAAAAGATTTTAAATAAAACACTCAGTATGTTTCAACATGCCCTCTTTAGAAGAGGAATGTAACTTCTTGAAGTGAAATCAGAAGAGAGATTTGCAGAATTATTAGTATCAAAAGTGCATAAGAACAGTGAAATCCTGAGCGACTGAGGTGAGTATGATATTCACTAAAATGGGGCTGAGACTTCATCCAGAAAAGGCAAAGGAAAATGAAATTAAAAGTATTATCTTTCAGTGTTTTAACCATTTGTAGAAAAAAAATTAAGTGTTTCCTTTAGTCTTAGAAAGAAATAGCTTATCTTTATTAAAAAAACCACAGAAAACTATTATAAAATAATGTAATGATATACCTATATCTTACATTATTCTTTCAAGTTCCAATAATATATTACATACAGCATATTGTATATACCACATTATAATAATATATTACAGCAACATCTGTGTTGTTTGTATATTTACAAATGTAGAATATAATTATATTGCTAGAACATGGTATTTGTAAATAAAATGAATCCATCCATTTTTTCTGTTTCTTGTGAAAAATCATTAAGAATCAAGAGATGTATCACAAATAATATAATCTATTGCTATTTTCTTACTAATCTTTAACATTTTAGAGAGATTGTTTCTTTAAATATAGCAGACATCTTTTAGGATAGTGGTTTTTAGAGTTCCAACACTGACACTTGTAACAAATATACATGTAGATACCTATATTTCACTGCACAAACTGAATGAATTGTTAAGCCAGTCTCTTTCGGGAACCTCAATTGGCAGTCCTAAAATATTTTCTGACTTTTAATGGGAAAAGTCCACAGAGAGGCTGATGAGCTCTAGTCCTGGTTTAAGCAGTGCTAGTTAAGCAACTGCAGTGGACTTGTTCTTTTCAGAATACGGCCTGAAAATCCTATACAGCTAGACATTTCACAGACATAATGCTAGGAAAAAGGGGGGAAAAGACCCTAAGCCCCTGTGATGCTGCTGTGTCTAGGAAGATAGTGAGTTCTAATCTTATAATTGGTAAGATTACATGGGTTTGCACTCTATGAATCTGAAGTCGGTACTGAGTTAGTGGCAAAAATAATTTTGGATGCATCTTAAAATCAGAAAACGAAGGCCACTTACCTGGTGGCAGGGATTGCTATCGTATGAAGTACCCTGTTATAAAACAAACAAACGGTAAACACCCAGATTTTCATTTTCTTACAAAGTAATTAGCTTTCTTAAAATTTCTTTTGTGAGAATTACTGTAACAAAACTCAACACAAAACCTTACAGAGGGCGAGTTTAATTTTATTTAACTCTAAGTTTGTGGCTTCATCCCCTGTCACTCCCATACTCACAAGCACCAAGACACATCCACACAGATGATCAAAGCAAGACTACTCGTGTGCCACTTGGAAAGCAAGGTAGGCTGGCAGGATGTCTCTCTGTATCATCCTAGTTCCTCTTGTTTGGTAAAGATGAACTGGGGTTTTTTTGGACACTCCTTTTAGGAATCAACTGTTGCTGTTGTATGACCATCTAGCTCAGAATCTTGCTAGATTCACTCATAGACCTTAGGGAAGGCTGCTACCCAGTGCCTATCATTTCCCTGTTTTGGATATATTTTGGTTACAGCCAGTCTTCCTGTTGGGATAACAGGATAAGAAATAGTACACACAATGAGTTCTACCGTGGTCGTCACCCTCTCATTTTTAAAGCACAGATCTTCCATTGATAACTCAACCTGTGACACAGTTTTGTGGAAGTAACACATTCTTCAGTGTTTATCAGTTTCATTGCTGTTACCTGTGTCCTTGTTCTACTGCTTATGATGTTTCCACATGCATTTCCATTCATCCTTAACTCATACCAATCCTAGTATTTCTGCTAAATACTTCTGATAAGAATTTCTGTATTTATACTTCTCTGTTGCTTTTCCCATTATATTTATTTGAACATAGGTTTACTATCATGGCCTCATCCATAATCTTTTCAGCTGGGATCTCATCATTGAAGACATCATCTTTACAGCATTGTAGGCATACACAAGTTGAAATGGACCCAGGATGAAAACTATTAATGTAATTCTTAGTCCACAGGAGCCACTCTCTGAAGCTATCGCTTTCTATAGGAACTAAATGGAGCAACACCTGAAAATCACCCCCAAGCAAAGATTTTATCTGTTTACTAAGTAGACAGCTGAATCACTACTTGTCCATCTTCTGTGTGTAACACTACGTGGGGGAAACCTCTTCCTTTGGGTTACAATAACCAACAATATCAGCCTTTCTTTATCTCTGTGCTAGATAATTCCATGTAGCAATGAAAACAAAAAATTCCAACTAGCAATCATTATAAAACTTATTGAAAAATTTGTTACTACTACAAAGAAAGATGGGTCTAGTTTTCAAATAGTTTGGAGAAAGAGAACTTACTTGTCCACAACCACTGCTGCCAGATGAAGAAGCAGATCCACCCTGCTGGGAAAACAAACAAACAAATAAAAAAAACCCAAAACAAAACCACAACAGGTCAGTAATCCAAATATTCCTTTTCTCTGTTTCAAATACAGAGATAAAATTAAAGGGCTTCAGCTACCTGACTGCTTAAAAGGTAGAAGACAAGCTACATCCTATAGTGAATTTTCTTGTGAAATATTGCCTATGTTGAATATTTTACTGCATCAAAAAGCTGACACCTACATGCACACGTTTTTATATAGGGAAGAGCTGCTTCAATGAGCCTGTTGTTCACAGACTCATATGAAAAAAGTTCACAACTCACTTCTAATGGGAACTTACTATATTATTTCAAGAAACAAAACACCAAATACTCAACAGATATACGGGAACATCACATACATGTCGTATACTGACTGGTGATGGACTGATGCTTACCTGGCCATAGGAACTGCC
>NW_010315232.1:0-605 GCF_000700745.2 Antrostomus carolinensis
AGTGATTGACCATCTGCAAATTCTTTGGGCAACCTCTTCCTCAGCACCCTTTATACCTAATTTAAATCAACCCTCTTTCATTTTAAAACTATTGTCCCTTGTCATGTCACTACAGAACCTAGTAAAAAAATCTTTGTCTGTCTTCCTTTTAAGTCCCCTTTATGTATAGAAATCCTGGAATAAGGTTCCTCCAAAGCCTTTTCTTCTCCAGGTTGAACAACCCCAACTCTCACAGTTTTTTTCACAGGAGAGAAGTTCTAGCCCTCTGATCATTTTCATGGCCCTCCTCTGGACCTGTTCAAACAGATCCATGTATTTATTGTACTGGGGAATCCAGAATTGGACACAGTACTCCAGGTCGAGTCTCACAAGAGTGGAGTAGAGGGGGAGGATCACCCCCCTTGACCTACATATGCCAACCAAAATTTTTGCTTTCTGGGCTTCAAGCACACATTGCCTGTTAACGTACCTTTTCATATCAAGCAGTATCCCCAAGACCTCCTCTGCAAAGCTACTCTCGATCAATTAGTCCTCTAGTCTGAATTGATATTGGGAATGGCCCTGATTCAAGTGGAGGACCTTGCACTTGGCTTTGTTGAACTTCA
>NW_010315233.1:0-589 GCF_000700745.2 Antrostomus carolinensis
CTAGCCAGGGTCAACCCACCACAGTGAGGAACTGCAGGACAATGAAAAATGAAGGTACAAAGAAATCAGGATTTGATCAAATCTGAGCACTTTCATGGGTGGGACTCCCAGACAGGAGCAGGCAGCGATGGGGACACGATGGACGTGTGACTAAGAACGGCACCGAGCACCACGCACAGGCTCAGCCCAAGCCTGGGAAGGGACTGTTGTGTTGGAGAGAATAAACTGACACTTGTTATCTCAGGAAACAACACACCAGCAATGCAACTTCACCAGTCAAATGATGAAAGCAGAGATTAATCCGCCATAAAAACATAATTACCTCATTAAAAAAAAAGAATCACTTTTGCAGTCGGCAAAGCAAAGGATTTATTATATTTTTCTTCTGGGTTTTGGCCAAATCATCTAAAAATAGAACTGAAAGGCTCAGCGGGATTTGCTGAAAATCCTGCCCGTTTCATTTAACAAAGAACAACATAAACAAGGAGTGGGAAACAGATTTATTTCTTATTGATTAAACAATCCCTGTGAGACGCTGCTCTTGTAAAGCCCCAACTCAGGAGTTAGGCTGTAAAATAACAAAGAGTAG
>NW_010315233.1:602-925 GCF_000700745.2 Antrostomus carolinensis
ATTTTAACTGCCCATCCTGTTAAACAGTTGAGATCCAGCTTGAGCTGGGGACTGAGAGCACAGCTACACAGCGCTGGGGCAGAGTGAGACGTGCCTGGAGGTGACACGTGGAGAGGGGACGTTCCCCATCTGAGCACAGGTGGGAACGATGCTCTGCACGGGCAGGACTGTGACAGGGAACTCGTGACACTAGAAACCCAGGGGACAGGGGAGAGAATTGGGGGGCAAAGGGTAAGGAGACTTGTAGGGTGAGAGAAGAACAAGTTAATACTGGAAATAAAAAAAAATTTGAAAAAATAATGATATTAAAATAATAATGATAA
>NW_010315234.1:0-281 GCF_000700745.2 Antrostomus carolinensis
ATTATTTATTAATATTAATATTAATAATTTGTAGCATTTAAAACCTTTTAATTTTTAACGGTTTTATTAATTTGATTATTTTTAATTTTTTTTTTTTTCATTTAAACTCTTAAAAAAAAAATCTTATTTTGGGGGTTTTGAGCTTTGGGGTTTTTTTACCAATTCTCTAATATTTAATGAACCCCAAAATCCTCCCAACGTTCTCCAAGGATCTTGGAGACCTCAATGAAGAGGATGGAGAAACCAACCCAAAAGGTCTTTCCACCGTTTTCCAAGGATCT
>NW_010315234.1:294-1442 GCF_000700745.2 Antrostomus carolinensis
TCCCAACGTTCTCCAAGGATCTTGGAGACCTCGAGAAAGGGGATGGAGAAACCAACCCAAAAGTTGTCCCAACGTTCTCCAAGGATCTTGGAGACCTCAACAAAGAGGATGGAGAAACAAACCAACCCAAAAGTTGGCCCAGCGTTCTCCAAGGATCTTGGAACCCTCAACAAAGAGGATGGAGAAACCAACCCAACCCAAATATCTGTTGGATGATAAAGAACCAAAAGAAACAAACAAAAAAACCCACCCACAGTAACAAACCAACTCAGGGGACAAAAAAAAAGGTCCATGGCCAAAAAAATTGCCCAAGAAGAACCAAATTTATTAAGTTGTCAACCCAACGTTGTTACGTTGAAGCCCAGGTCTTCTTCATGAACTTTGGATTAATCAAACAACAGCAGCTTGGACCTAAAAGCCATTTAGATAGAACCCAAAATGGAGACGTAGAAGGTGGTGGAGGCGTTGAAGGTGGTGGTGGAGGAGGCGTTGAAGGTGGTGGTGGAGGAGGCGTTGAAGGTGGTGGTGGAGGAGGCGTTGAAGGTGGTGGTGGAGGAGGCGTTGAAGGTGGTGGTGGAGGAGGCGTTGAAGGTGGTGGTGGAGGAGGCGTTGAAGGTGGTGGTGGAGGAGGCGTTGAAGGTGGTGGTGGGCGTTGAAGGTGGTGGTAAGACCATAAACTGAGGTAGAAATGACTCCAAGACCTCAAAAAAAATAGTTGAGGAACATCAAAGGAGCTTTTCCAATCACTGTGGAGGAAACAGCAGCTTTGAGGGGACCCCACCAAGTCCATCAATTCTTGGGGGATAATTTGATGGTGGAGAGGAGGACGGAGAAGTAGGGGAAGACCTTCTCTCCACTGAAGGAGGCCACGGAGAAGGTGAAGATACGTTGACGGCTGCCGACGGCGTAGAAGGAGACATGTCCCACCTCATAATCCAGGTAGACCCCGATTTCTCCATTGAGAAGTGGGACCAAAGTGTTGGAAGGAGTCGTGAGGGCCACACAAAGTTCATCGTACTTCTGCAAACCCCAGATCTCCGCGTTGGGTTTGAAGAGGACACGACCTTTCCTCTGAACCGATTCACGGGCCACACCAACGGCCCAGAAACGTCCGTTGACCTCCACCTCCCAGTAGTGACGACCTGAGG
>NW_010315235.1:0-1002 GCF_000700745.2 Antrostomus carolinensis
TTTTATATATATATATATATATATATTTTTTATATGCAGCCTCTTTACACAACAGTATTAGTGTTTAAGGCATTTATAAACAGGATTGTAAATAGTGTGGAGTTGTGGGGGGTTTTTTACAGGCTGGCAATATCTAGATCATAGAATCATAGACTGTTTTGGGTGGGAAGGGACCTTAAAGCTCATCCAGTCCCAACCCCCCTGCCAGCAGCAGGGACACCTTCCACTAGACCAGGTTGCTCAAAGCCTCATCCAGCCTGGCCACAAACACTTCCAGGGAGGAGCAGCCACAGCTTCTCTGGGCAACCTGGGACACTGTCTGACCACCCTCACAGTGAAGAACTTCTTCCTAATATCTCATCTAAACCTCCCCTCTTTCAGCTTAAACCCATTTCCCCTTGTTTTGTCATTAGTTGCCCAGTCTGATGTCTCTCTGCCAGCACCTCCACACCCTCCTGCAGTGTCCCATCACGTGAAATGATGATTTATCTTGCAAATAAGGGATCTCCTGAGAAACCTTTTTTAAATGTCTGTGCCCTGCCTGGCAGGATTCCTTTGTATGGTGCTTACGAGTGCGTTGCACGTCGGGACTTTAATGTTTTTAACCAAACTCTCCATGACTTTTCCATCCTGTGACACCAGGTTGTACACGAGCTGTTTCAGATGCCAACAAATTGGGGAGGATGATGGTGTTTCCGTTCATCCTGGCGGAAGGGAAAAGGAAAACGTGATATTCTGTGACTTAATATTTTGGGTATTTCGGGTACTGGGTTTTGAGTCTCTGAATTTGCTTGGAAGGTGCTAAAATGAACAAATCCAGGTTTTCTGAGCAGCTGAAATGGGTTGTTCTCCTCGTTCAGGCTGGGTAATTAAACACAAAGGTGAAAGGATCACTCGCCGTCCCCTGTTGTGGTTTGTACCTGTGATTTTATACAATAAAACAATAGATTTTGGGGTAAATGTGGTGGTTTCTCTCTTCTTTGGGGGTAGAAGGGGCAGACT
>NW_010315236.1:0-2659 GCF_000700745.2 Antrostomus carolinensis
TGGGGTTTTTTTAATCAACATCTATTGATTTGAGGTTTTTATCAAGTCCCACCATATCACTACAACTTCCCCATTAGCTGCAGAATGAACGTTTCTGCCCCAAACTTGTCACCTTCAGATTCTTCTACAGACCAAGGAGTCATAAATATGAATAACACCCCCAGAGTTTGTTTTTAGGAGATGAATTGCCCTTTTTTTTTTAAACATTTACTCCTAAAAAAAATCCACCAGTGACAAATACCGACGGATATTTGCAGCTCACACATCCCACCCCGATTCCTTCTTATTTCTTATCAGCTTATCTTCTCCCTCCTGCCTCTCACTTCTTCTTCTTCTTCTCCCCCTTGTTGGTTTTCACGCTCACGATGTGACTAATATCACCTTTCACCTCCCTGTTCCCAGTCATTTCTTCCCCTGTGGGCAGGATGAAATGTCATCAAGCTTCCTCCACACAAGCACCAATTATTCCTCCTCCACCTCCTCCTCCTCCTCCTCCTCCTCCTCCTCCTCCTCCTCCTTTTGACCACTCAAAGGAATTAAAAATGCCTCGTGGCGTGGTCACAGTTATCCTGAAACTGAGGTCCAGTTCTGCTAACCTGGAGATTTTTTTTATGAGTTACCAACCTCAGCTTCTTTTGTGGTCCCCAAAGAGGGTGATAGCAAATAAATTGGTGGCTTTTCATAAAAGGATCCAAGAGGAGAAGGTCACCCCTGAGAAGTTTAAATTGAAAATACCACTTTGGAGATCTCGGTGAAAATCAGATTTTAACCGATTCGTATCATCTAGAGGTGACTTTACAAGTGGATTTTGCTGCTGGGTTGGGTTTGATCCAACATCTTACAGCTCCTAAACCAGACTGTGCCCATCACCGTGCATCTGCACGCCTGCAGAATGGGGTGGAGGTCTCATTCCAGGCAAGGCTGGAGCCAAGGAAGTGATAGAAAGCAACCCCTACTTAGATGATCTACCAACTCAACCCATCTTACTCCATCTGAAATCTTGGGAAATCCTATGGGACATCTTCCTCTGTATCTTTGGGAAGATGGAGAAGGCCCTGGCTAGTGGAGCTCAATCTCTGATGGGTCAAAAAAAACCCCCTCAAAAATAAATGTAGAAGTAAAGGACTGTGATTTCTTACTTTACATTCCTGAGCAGCTTCTTCGATGGGAGCGACGGTGTGAGCGCGGTGAGCGTGGGAGCGGTCGCACACCACGCAGATGGCCATCTGGTCCTCTTGGCAGAAGAGTTTGAGTGGTTCCTGATGTTTTGGGCAAAGATTACCCATTCCAGCCAAGTACTTTGTCTTTGAAGTCAACTTTTTGGTGATCTCTGCCAAATTCTTCAATTCACGATTTGGTCTAAATTTTCTTTTTTGGGTAATTCCACGACATTGGGGGCAAGGAAACCTCCGATTTGATTTCCCAGAACATCTTGTGATGCAGTCCCGGCAGAAGCTGTGCCCACAGTTGATAGACACGGGGTCACTGAAATAATCCAAACAAATGGAGCAAGATGCTTCTTTCTGCAGACTCTCCAACGGGTCACGCTCGGTCATGGTTGAAGAATGACACGAATTACTTTCATTTCATTGATTATTGATTATTTTTTTCTCTCTCTCTTTTCTTTTGTCAGCAGCTGGGAGTTTCCTTCTTGATTTGCTTTTGTGATCTGAACTGGGAGGTCTTGTTTGAGAAGTGCAGCTTCATCAAGGATGTAAAAAGGAAGGAGGGGCAGAGAAAGGGGAATTTCAAGGCTGTTTTCTGTGAGAAACGTTGTTTTGCAACCTCCCCCCCCCCACACACACACACACACTGAAACCTGAGTCACTCCAAAAAGCCTTTTGAGATCTTCAAAAGTCGGCTGCTAAAGAGAAGAAGAGGGAAAAGAAGTTCATCTTGACCCGTATGACCTCCAAGTCTCAAGATATAATGAGTTGACAGCGGAGAGCAAGAAGAGTTTCTGAACACCACAACCCTTTCCCTGCCCTCTGTGGGGAACAGAAAAATATGGGGGGGGAAGGGGGAAACAACACCTTTTTTCCTTCTTTTCCCTCGATTTTTTTGGAGCTTAGCTGAAGGAAGAGCCATGGATTTGATCAACAATACCCAAATTCAACGCTGCTGTTGGCTACTCAGCATTGCAGAGCTCAGCATCCTCACCACTCATTCATGGGGATGATCTCTACCTGGTAGAAGAACAAGATGTTCCCACGTAACCACCAGAACCAGGAATAAAAACCAAACCTGAAGGTATCTGCAAGTCAAACCCTGCCCAAGCTGAATCACCTCGGTGTAGATTTTAATATTCAACTGGGATTGAGCAGCCAAATCATCCGCGCGTCGTCATCTACCTCTTCCTTTGTACGTGCTCAAGCCAAGGAGTCGCTGGTTTAATTACAAATGAGTAATCAAAGCTTTGCTTTCTTCTCAGCCAACCACGTAGGATGTTGAAATGACTCGAGGGAGGAAATGACACAGCAGGCAAAAAAAAAAATAATAAATTCAAATAAATGAGAGAAGTGGTTGAGATGTTGTCGGTGAGATAAGTCAGGGCGTGCTCAGAGAGTCACCGTGGTCATTGCTCCAAGGTCATGAACCAGGGTTGGACCCATCTTGGAAAATATATAGAGGGAAAATGATGGAAGAAAGGTTGAGATTA
>NW_010315237.1:0-1947 GCF_000700745.2 Antrostomus carolinensis
CCTTTGCATAGGCCATGGGGTCCCCGCTGTCACTCAGGGCCGCTGCGAGCCTGGGGCTAACCCACACCAGAGTTCTGGCTTTGGCAGCCTGGAGGCAGGGTTGCCTTTGTGAAGGGGTCTTTGGAAGAGGCCATCAGGAAAGTAATTCCCACCTACAGGGGCTCTGGGACCACCCTGGCCACGAATCCCCCGGAGAAGGTTCATGGTGACAAACCTTTGCAGGGCTCCAAATGCATTGCAGAGACCTACTTGCTCCCTATAACTCCCTGGAAGGAGGGTGTAGAGAGGTGGGGGTGGGTCTGTTCAACCAAGGACCAAGTGACAGGACAAGAGGAAATGGCCTCAAGTTGCACCAAGGGCAATTGAGATTGGATGTGAGGAAGAATTTCTTTGCAGAAAGGGTTCAGAGGCATTGGCAGGGGTTGCCCAGGGCAGTGGTGGAGTCCCCATCCCTGGAGGCATTGAAGAGTCGTGTAGACATAGTGCTGAGGGACATGGGTTAGTCAGGGACTTGTCAGTGTTGGGTTAATGATTGGACTCGATGATTTTAAAGGGCTTTTCCAATTGAGCCAATTCTGGAATTCTGTGAAATAGCTCAAAGATTTGGGAAGGAGCTTAGGACAGAGCTTCCCAGCCAGGCCTCCCACCTTGGCAGTGCTCTGTGAAGTTATTGCTGGGAGAAGGGAAAACAAGGGTGGTGCTCAGTTCCATACTGCTCTTCTCAGCTTGAGAAGGAGAAGAACCTTCTGCTCAGACCCTGGGAATATGCCCAGGGACTAGGAAGCTTGTTGGGATGGGCTTGTCCTCATCAGTTTGAAATCCTCAACCTCAGGTCATGGCCTTGCAGGTGTCCTGGGAGAGCTGCCCAGCATGCCTCTGGGCTGCTGGTGGGAATTGCTCTCTCAATGTTCGGGCAGTGATGAGCTTCCAGGGTCCTCCAAGGCCACCACCATCCTCCAGGAATGACACTGGCAATGGCAGGTAGCTCATCTGCCATTGTGTTCTGGTTCAAATGGTGGGGCTGCCACGATATGTGGCCCACCGGGTGCCTGTACGCCAGGTGGGGAGCACGCAGAGGGCGCAGGGTGTCCTTGCCACCCAGGGAACACTCCCGGGGGGCTCTGCAGGTGCTGATGGGCTGCTGGTGGGACTTCCCCTCTGCAGACAGGCAACCAGGATGAAATCACTGCTGGTAAAATTAGCAGATGACACATGAGCGGGTGGGTGGCAAAACCTGGGCTGGGGAGCAAGGCAGGGTGCTGGGGACAAGCTGGGTGACCCAAGGTAGCTGCGGCCCCGCACAGGCTGGGGGCTGCTCAGCACTCCTGGGGTCTCTCGCTGTCACCCAGCACAGGGAGAGGCAATGGGGCCAAGTGCAGCCGTGGGGCAGGTGGGTGGGTGGCTGTAGGGGTCACTTGGGAAGAGCCGAAACCCCTGGGGAACCAGGGCTGGGAGGGGGGATTGCGACCGGCGCCTGCTAAATTTAGAGCCTGCTAAAAAAAAAAAAATAAATTATAGCCTCCAAATTTAGCTGGTTGCAGCTTCTGCCGAGTGCTGCTCCATCACACTGCTGCTGCTGACAACAACCCTCCACCCCAGCACCCTGAATTGGGCACCTGCCATTGGAGTCCCCAAAGGTGGGGACCCTGTGCTGGGCCAGGAACTGGGGAACCCCAGTTGTCCTGGTTTGAGCTGGGCCAGAGCTGATTCTTCCCAGAAGATGGAACAGCGCTGGGGTTTGGGTTCAGCTGGGATTTGGGAGCAGAAGAACGTTGATCACACACCGATGTTTGCAGTTCTCACTGGAAGTTGAAGGACTTTGTGTTTTGCTGATCTGGAATATTGAGGAATATTGACCTGACTCAGCTCCATGGGCATTGGGCTCTGCCAAGGGGCTGTTCCATCTCCTGTCCCCCATGGGCAGGAGATCCATGAGGGGCTCTTCCT